>NW_027076114.1:0-46000 GCF_963932015.1 Anas acuta
CGAACCCGGAGGGTCCAGTTGCATGTGGGACTGCGTAAAGGCTCCCCTGGGGAGGTCATTTGTACCCAAAGCCTTCCTTTGGGGGCACTTTTGGATGGGCGAAAGGGGCATGTAATGCATTTTCAGGGGCCCCGTTTTTCAGTAGTCTCCAATGCCAGCTATTGTTATATTTAGGGTTGCTCGGAAAGAGCGAACACGCAGGGTCCAGTTGCATGTGGGGCTGCGTAAAGGCTCCCCTGGGGAGTTCAGTTGTACCCAAAGCCTTCCTTTAGGGGCACTTTTGGATGGGCGAAAAATGGCTCGGATTGCATTTTCTGGGCCCGATTTTTCAGTCGTCTTCGATGCCGCCTAGGGCTATATTTAGGCTTGCTGTGAAAGAGCGAATAAGGAGGGTCCATTTGCATGTCGGCTGCATAAAGGCTCCCCTGGGGAGTTCAGTTGAACCCAAAGCCTTCCTTTGGGGGCACTTTTGGATGGGCGAAAGGGGCATGTAATGCATTTTCAGGGGCCCCGTTTTTCAGTAGTCTCCAATGCCAGCTATTGTTATATTTAGGGTTGCTCGGAAACAGCGAACACGGAGGGTCCAGTTGAATGTGGGGCTGCAAGAAGGCTCCCCTGGGGAGTTCAGTTGTACCCAAAGCCTTTTTTTGGGGCCACTCTTGGATGGGCGAAAGGGTCTTGTAACGCGTTTTCTGGGGCCCCATTTTTCAATCGTCTTCAATGCGGGCCAGGGCTATATTTAGGGTTGCTGTGAAAGAGCGAATACGGAGGGTCCAGTTGCATGTGGGGCCGCGTAAATGCTCCCCTGGGGAGTTCAGTTTTATCCAAAGCCTTCCTTTGGGGGCACTCTTGGATGGGTTAAAGTGGCTTGTAACTCGTTGTCTTTGGCCCGATTTTTCAGTCGTCTCCCATGCCGGCTAGGGATATTTTTTAGTGTTGCTGGAAACAGCGAACTCGGAGGGTGCAGTTGCATGTGGGGCGGCAAAAAGTCTCCCCTGCGGAGTTCAGTTGTACCCAAAGCCTTCCTTTGGGGGCACTTTTGGATGGGCGAAAGGGGCTTGTAACACGTTTTCTGGGGACCGATTTTCAGTTATCTCCCATGCCGGCTAGGGCTATGTTTAGGTTTGCTCCGAAAGAGCGAATCCGGAGGGTCCAGTTGCATGTGGGCCTGTATAAAGGCTCCCCTGCGGAGTTCAATTGTATCCAAAGCCTTCCTTTGAGGGCACTTTGGATGGACGAAAGGGACTCGCAATGCGTTTTCTGAGGCCCGCTTTTTCAGTCTTCTCCCTTTGCGGCGAGGGATATATTTAGACTTGCGTAGAAAGAGTGAACCCCTAGAGTCCAGTTGCATGTGGTTCTGCAAAATGGCTCCCCTGGGGCGTTCAGTTGTACCGAAGGCCTTCCTCTGGGGGCACTTTTGGATGGGCGAAAACTGCTCGGAAAGCATTTTCTGGGGCCCGAGTTTTCAGTCTTCTGCCATGCTGGCTAGCGTTATATTTAGGGTTGCTCGGAAACAGTGAACCCGGAGGGTCCAGTTGCATGTGGGGCTGCATAAAGGCTCCCCTGGGGAGTTCAGTTGTACCCAAAGCCTTCCTTTAGGGGCACTTTTTGATGGGGCGAAAAATGGCTCGGAAGCATTTTCTGGGGCCCGATTTTTCAGTCGTCTTCGATGCCGCCTAGGGCTATATTTATGCTTGCTGTGAAAAAGCGAACCCGGAGGGTGCAGTTGCATGTGGGGCTGCAAGAATGCTCCCCTGGGGAGTTCATTTGAACCCAAAGCCTTCCTTTACGGGCACTTTTGGATGGGCGAAAGGGGCTTGTAACTCGTTGTCTTTGGCCCGATTTTTCAGTCGTCTCCCATGCCGGCTAGGATTATGTTTAGTGTTGCTCAGAAACAGCGAACCCGGAGGGTGCAGTTGCATGTGATGCTGCAAAAAGGCTCCCCTGGGGAGTTCAGTTGTACCCAATAGCCTTTTTTTGGGGGCACTCTTGGATGTGTGAAAGGGTCTTGTAACGCGTTTTCTCTGGGCCCGATTTTTCAATCGTGTACGAATCCGTCTAGGGCTATATTTAGTGTTCCTCGGAAAGAGCGAACACGGAGGGTCCAGTTGCATGTGGGGCGGCAAAAAGTCTCCCCTGGGGAGTTCAGTTGTACCCAAAGCCTTCCTTTGGGGGCACTTTTGGATGGGCGAAAGGGGCTTGTAACACGTTTTCTGGGGACCGAGTTTTCAGACTTCTGCCATGCCGGCTAGGGCTATGTTTAGGGTTGCTCGGAAACAGCGAACACGGAGGGTCCAGTTGCATGTGGGCCTGTATAAAGGCTCCCCTGCGGAGTTCACGTGTACCCAAAGCCTTCATTTGGGGGCACTTTTGGATGGGCGAAAAGGGCATGTAATGCGTTTTCTGGGGCCCGTTTTTTCAGTCTTCTCCCTTTGCGGTTAGGGCTATATTTAAGCTTGCGTTGAAAGAGTGAACCCGGAGGGTGCATTTGCATGTGGGGCTGCGTAAAGGCTCCCCTGGGGAGTACAGTTGTATCCAAAGCCTTCTTTGGGGGCACTTTTGGATGGGCGAAAAGGGTTCGGAAAGCATTTTCTGGGGCCCGATTTGTCAGTCGTCTCCGATGCCGCCTTAGGGCTATATTTAGGGTTGCTGTGAAAGAGCGAATACGGAGGGTCCAGTTGCATGTGGGGCTGCGTAAAGGCTCCCCTGGTGAGTTCAGTTGTACCCAAAGCCTTCCTTTGGGGGCAACTTTTGCATGGCGAAAGGGGCTTGTAACACGTTTTCTAGGGACCGAGTTTTCAGTCTTCTGCCATGCTGGCTAGTTTTATATTTAGGGTTGCTCGGAAACAGCGAACCCGGAAGGTCCAGTTGCATGCGGGACTGCGTAAAGGCTCCCCTGGGGAGGTCATTTGTACCCAAAGGCCTTCCTTTGGGGGCACTTTTGGATGGGCAAAAGGGACTCGCAATGCGTTTTTTCCGGGGCACCACTTTTCAGTCATCTTCAATGCGGGCCAGGGCTATATTTACGGTTGCTGTGAAAGAGCGAATACGGAGGGTCCAGTTGCAAGTGGGGCTGCGTAAAGGGCTCCCCTGGGGAGTTCAGTTGTATCCAAAGCCTTCCTTTGGGGGCACTTTTGGATGGGCGAAAGGGGCTTGTAAGGCGTTTTCTGGGGCCCCGAATTTTCAGTCTTCTGCCATGCTGGCTAGGGTTATATTTAGGGTTGCTGGGAAAGAGCGAACCCGGAGGGTCCAGTTGCATGTGGGACTGCGTAAAGGCTCCCCTGGGAGGTCATTTGTACCCAAAGCCTTCCTTTGGGGGCACTTTTGGATGGGCGAAAGGGGCATGTAATGCATTTTCAGGGGCCCCGTTTTTCAGTAGTCCTCCAATGCCAGCTATTGTTATATTAGGGTTGCTCGGAAAGAGCGAACACGCAGGGTCCAGTTGCATGTGGGGCTGCGTAAAGGCTCCCCTGGGGAGTTCAGTTGTACCCAAAGCCTTCCTTTAGGGGCACTTTTGGGATGGGCGAAAAATGCTCGGATTGCATTTTCTGGGCCCGATTTTTCAGTCGTCTTCGATGCCCGGCCTAGGGCTATATTTAGGCTTGCTGTGAAAGAGCGAATAAGGAGGGTCCATTTGCATGTCGGCTGCATAAAGGCTCCCCTGGGGAGTTCAGTTGAACCCAAAGCCTTCCTTTGGGGCACTTTTGGATGGGCGAAAGGGGCAAGTAATGCATTTTCAGGGGCCCCGTTTTTTCAGTAGTCTCCAATGCCAGCTATTGTTATATTTAGGGTTGCTCGGAAACAGCGAACACGGAGGGTCCAGTTGAATGTGGGGCTGCAAGAAGGCTCCCCTGGGGAGTTCAGTTGTACCCAAAGCCTTTTTTTGGGGCCACTCTTGGATGGGCGAAAGGGTCTTGTAACGCGTTTTCTGGGCCCCATTTTTCAATCGTCTTCAATGCGGGCCAGGGCTATATTTAGGGTTGCTGTGAAAGAGCGAATACGGAGGGTCCAGTTGCATGTGGGGCCGCGTAAATGCTCCCCTGGGGAGTTCAGTTTATCCAAAGCCTTCCTTTGGGGCACTCTTGGATGGGTTAAAGTGGCTTGTAACTCGTTGTCTTTGGCCCGATTTTTCAGTCGTCTCCCATGCCGGCTAGGGATATTTTTAGTGTTGCTGGGAAACAGCGAACTCGGAGGTGCAGTTGCATGTGGGGCGGCAAAAGTCTCCCCTGCGGAGTTCAGCTGTACCCAAAGCCTTCCTTTGGGGGCACTTTTGGATGGGCGAAAGGGGCTTGTAACACGTTTTCTGGGGACCGATTTTTCAGTTATCTCCCATGCCGGCTAGGGCTATGTTTAGGTTTGCTCCGAAAGAGCGAATCCGGAGGGTCCAGTTGCATGTGGGCCTGTATAAAGGCTCCCCTGCGGAGTTCAATTGTATCCAAAGCCTTCCTTTGAGGGCACTTTTGGATGGACGAAAGGGACTCGCAATGCGTTTTCTGAGGCCCGCTTTTTCAGTCTTCTCCCTTTGCGGCGAGGGATATATTTAGACTTGCGTAGAAAGAGTGAACCCCTAGAGTCCAGTTGCATGTGGTTCTGCAAAATGGCTCCCCTGGGCGTTCAGTTGTACCGAAGGCCTTCCTCTGGGGGCACTTCTGGATGGGCGAAAACTGCTCGGAAAGCATTTTCTGGGGCCCGAGTTTTCAGTCTTCTGCCATGCTGGCTAGCGTTATATTTAGGGTTGCTCGGAAACAGCGAACCCGGAGGGTCCAGTTGCATGTGGGGCTGCATAAAGGCTCCCCTGGGGAGTTCAGTTGGTACCCAAAGCCTTCCTTTAGGGGGCACTTTTGATGGGGCGAAAAATGGCTCGAAGCATTTTCTGGGGCCCGATTTTTCAGTCGTCTTCGATGCCGCCTAGGGCTATATTTATGCTTGCTGTGAAAAAGCGAACCCGGAGGGTGCAGTTGCATGTGGGGCTGCAAGAATGCTCCCCTGGGGAGTTCATTTGAACCCAAAGCCTTCCTTTACGGGCACTTTTGGATGGGCGAAAGGGGCTTGTAACTCGTTGTCTTTGGCCCGATTTTTCAGTCGTCTCCCATGCCGGCTAGGGATATGTTTAGTGTTGCTCAGAAACAGCGAACCCGGAGGGTGCAGTTGCATGTGATGCTGCAAAAAGGCTCCCCTGGGGAGTTCAGTTGTACCCAAAGCCTTTTTTTGGGGGCACTCTTGGATGTGTGAAAGGGTCTTGTAACGCGTTTTCTCTGGCCCGATTTTTCAATCGTGTACGAATCCGTCTAGGGCTATATTTAGTGTTCCTCGGAAAGAGCGAACACGGAGGGTCCAGTTGCATGTGGGGCGGCAAAAAGTCTCCCCTGCGGAGTTCAGTTGTACCCAAAGCCTTCCTTTGGGGCACTTTTGGATGGGCGAAAGGGGCTTGTAACACGTTTTCTGGGGACCGAGTTTTCAGACTTCTGCCATGCCGGCTAGGGCTATGTTTAGGGTTGCTCGGAAAACAGCGAACACGGAGGGTCCAGTTGCATGTGGGCCTGTATAAAGGCTCCCCTGCGGAGTTCACGTGTACCCAAAGCCTTCATTTGGGGGCACTTTTGGATGGGCGAAAAGGGCATGTAATGCGTTTTCTGGGGCCCGTTTTTTCAGTCTTCTCCCTTTGCGGTTAGGGCTATATTTAAGCTTGCGTTGAAAGAGTGAACCCGGAGGGTGCATTTGCATGTGGGGCTGCGTAAAGGCTCCCCTGGGGAGTACAGTTGTATCCAAAGCCTTCCTTTGGGGGCACTTTTGGATGGGCGAAAAGGGTTCGGAATGCATTTTCTGGGGCCCGATTTGTCAGTCGTCTCCGATGCCGCCTAGGGCTATATTTAGGGTTGCTGTGAAAGAGCGAATACGGAGGGTCCAGTTGCATGTGGGGCTGCGTAAAGGCTCCCCTGGTGAGTTCAGTTGTACCCAAAGCCTTCCTTTGGGGGCACTTTTGCATGGGCGAAAGGGGCTTGTAACACGTTTTCTAGGGACCGAGTTTTCAGTCTTCTGCCATGCTGGCTAGTTTTATATTTAGGGTTGCTCGGAAACAGCGAACCCGGAAGGTCCAGTTGCATGCGGGACTGCGTAAAGGCTCCCCTGGGGAGTTCATTTGTACCCAAAGCCTTCCTTTGGGGGCACTTTTGGATGGGCAAAAGGGACTCGCAATGCGTTTTCCGGGGCACCACTTTTCAGTCATCTTCAATGCGGGCCAGGGCTATATTTACGGTTGCTGTGAAAGAGCGAATACGGAGGGTCCAGTTGCAAGTGGGGCTGCGTAAAGGCTCCCCTGGGGAGTTCAGTTGTATCCAAAGCCTTCCTTTGGGGGCACTTTTGGATGGGCGAAAGGGGCTTGTAAGGCGTTTTCTGGGGCCCGAGTTTTCAGTCTTCTGCCATGCTGGCTAGCGTTATATTTAGGGTTGCTCGGAAAAGCAAACCCGGAGGGTCCAGTTGCATGTGGGACTGCGTAAAGGCTCGCCTGGGGAGGTCATTTGTACCCAAAGCCTTCCGTTGAGGGCACTTTTGGATGGGCGAAAGGGACTCGTAATGCGTTTTTTGGGGCCCCATTTTTCAGTCATCTTCAATGCGGGCCAGGGCTATATTTAGGGTTGCTGTGAAAGAGCAAATACGGAGGGTCCAGTTGCATGTGGGGCTGCGTAAAGGCTCCCCTGGGGAGTTCAGTTGTATCCAAAGCCTTCCTTTGGGGGCACTTTTGGATGGGCGAAAGGGGCTTGTAACGCGTTTTCTGGGGCCCGAATTTTCAGTCTTCTGCCATGCTGGCTAGCGTTATATTTAGGGTTGCTCGGAAAGAGCGAACCCGGAGGGTGCAGTTGCATGTGGGGCTGCAAGAAGGCTCCCCTGGGGAGTTCAGTTGTACCCAAAGCCTTCCTTTAGGGGCACTCTTGGATGGGCGAAAGGGTCTTGTAACGCGTTTTCTGGGGCCCCATTTGTCAATCGTCTTCAATGCGGGCCAGGGCTATATTTAGGGTTGCTGTGAAAGAGCGGATACGGAGGGTCCAGTTGCATGTGGGGCCGCGTAAATGCTCCCCTGGGGAGTTCAGTTTTATCCAAAGCCTTCCTTTGGGGGCACTCTTGGATGGGTTAAAGTGGCTTGTAACTCGTTGTCTTTGGCCCGATTTTTCAGTCGTCTCCCATGCCGGCTAGGGATATGTTTAGTGTTGCTGGGAAACAGCGAACCCGGAGGGTGCAGTTGCATGTGGGGCGGCAAAAAGGCTCCCCTGGGGAGTTCAGTTGTACCCAAAGCCTTCCTTTGGGGGCACTTTTGGATGGGCGAAAGGGGCTTGTAACACGTTTTCTGGGGACCGATTTTTCAGTTATCTCCCATGCCGGCTAGGGCTATGTTTAGGTTTGCTCCGAAAGAGCGAATCCGGAGGGTCCAGTTGCATGTGGGCCTGTATAAAGGCTCCCCTGCGGAGTTCAATTGTATCCAAAGCCTTCCTTTGAGGGCACTTTTGGATGGGCGAAAGGGACTCGCAATGCGTTTTCTGAGGCCCGCTTTTTCAGTCTTCTCCCTTTGCAGCGAGGGATATATTTAGACTTGCGTAGAAAGAGTGAACCCCTAGAGTCCAGTTGCATGTGGTTCTGCAAAATGGCTCCCCTGGGGCGTTCAGTTGTACCGAAGGCCTTCCTCTGGGGGCACTTTTGGATGGGCGAAAACTGCTCGGAAAGCATTTTCTGGGGCCCGAGTTTTCAGTCTTCTGCCATGCTGGCTAGCGTTATATTTAGGGTTGCTCGGAAACAGCGAACCCGGAGGGTCCAGTTGCATGTGGGGCTGCATAAAGGCTCCCCTGGGGAGTTCATTTGTACCCAAAGCCTTCCTTTAGGGGCACTTTTTGATGGGCGAAAAATGGCTTGGAAGCATTTTCTGGGGCCCGATTTTTCAGTCGTCTTCGATGCCGCCTAGGGCTATATTTATGCTTGCTGTGAAAAAGCGAACCCGGAGGGTGCAGTTGCATGTGGGGCTGCAAGAATGCTCCCCTGGGGAGTTCATTTGAACCCAAAGCCTTCCTTTAAGGGCACTTTTGGATGGGCGAAAGGGGCTTGTAACTCGTTGTCTTTGGCCCGATTTTTCAGTCGTCTCCCATGCCGGCTAGGGATATGTTTAGTGTTGCTCAGAAACAGCGAACCCGGAGGGTGCAGTTGCATGTGATGCTGCAAAAAGGCTCCCCTGGGGAGTTCAGTTGTACCCAAAGCCTTTTTTTGGGGGCACTCTTGGATGTGTGAAAGGGTCTTGTAACGCGTTTTCTCTGGCCCGATTTTTCAATCGTGTACGATTCCGGCTAGGGCTATATTTAGTGTTCCTCGGAAAGAGCGAACACGGAGGGTCCAGTTGCATGTGGGTCTGCAAAAAGTCTCCCCTGGGGAGTTCAGTTGTACCCAAAGCCTTCCTCTGGGGGCACTTTTGGATGGGCGAATGGGGCGTGTAACGCGTTTCCTGGGGCCCGAGTTTTCAGACTTCTGCCATGCTGGCTAGGGTTATATTTAGGGTTGCTCGGAAACAGCGAACTCGGAGGGTGCAGTTGCATGTGGGGCGGCAAAAAGGCTCCCCTGGGGAGTTCACTTGTACCCAAAGCCTTCCTTTGGGGGCACTTTTGGATGGGCGAAAGGGGCTTGTAACACATTTTCTGGGGACCGATTTTTCAGTTATCTCCCATGCCGGCTAGGGCTATGTTTAGGTTTGCTCCGAAAGAGCGAATCCGGAGGGTCCAGTTGCATGTGGGGCTGTATAAAGGCTCCCCTGCGGAGTTCACGTGTACCCAAAGCCTTCCTTTGGGGGCACTTTTGGATGGGCGAAAGGGACTCGCAATGCGTTTTTTGAGGCACGCTTTTTCAGTCTTCTCCCTTTGCGGCGAGGGATATATTTAGACTTGCGTAGAAAGAGTGAACCCGGAGAGTCCAGTTGCATGTGCTTCTGCAAATTGGCTCCCCTGGGGAGTTCAGTTGTACGCAAAGATTTCCTCTGGGGGCACGTTTGCATGGGCGAAAGTATCTTTTAACGCGTTTTCTGGGGCCCGATTTTTCAGTCTTCTGCCATGCTGGCTAGCGTTATATTTAGGGTTGCTCAGAAAGAGCGAACCCGGAGGGTCCAGTTGCATGTGGGGCTGCGTAAAGGCTCCCCTGGGGAGTTCAGTTGTACCCAAAGCCTTCATTTGGGGGCACTTTTGGATGGGCGAAAAGGGCATGTAATGCGTTTTCTGAGGCCCGTTTTTTCAGTCTTCTCCCTTTGCGGTTAGGGCTATATTTAAGCTTGCGTTGAAAGAGTGAACCCGGAGGGTGCATTTGCATGTGGGGCTGCGTAAAGGCTCCCCTGGGGAGTACAGTTGTATCCAAAGCCTTCCTTTGGGGGCACTTTTGGATGGGCGAAAAGGGTTCGGAAAGCATTTTCTGGGGCCCGATTTGTCAGTCGTCTCCGATGCCGCCTAGGGCTATATTTAGGGTTGCTGTGAAAGAGCGAATACGGAGGGTCCAGTTGCATGTGGGGCTGCTTAAAGGCTCCCCTGGTGAGTTCAGTTGTACCCAAAGCCTTCCTTTGGGGGCACTTTTGCATGGGCGAAAGGGGCTTGTAACACGTTTTCTAGGGACCGAGTTTTCAGTCTTCTGCCATGCTGGCTAGTTTTATATTTAGGGTTGCTCGGAAACAGCGAACCCGGAAGGTCCAGTTGCATGCGGGACTGCGTAAAGGCTCCCCTGGGGAGTTCATTTGTACCCAAAGCCTTCCTTTGGGGGCACTTTTGGATGGGCAAAAGGGACTCGCAATGCGTTTTCTGGGGCACCACTTTTCAGTCATCTTCAATGCGGGCCAGGGCTATATTTACGGTTGCTGTGAAAGAGCGAATACGGAGGGTCCAGTTGCAAGTGGGGCTGCGTAAAGGCTCCCCTGGGGAGTTCAGTTGTATCCAAAGCCTTCCTTTGGGGGCACTTTTGGATGGGCGAAAGGGGCTTGTAAGGCGTTTTCTGGGGCCCGAGTTTTCAGTCTTCTGCCATGCTGGCTAGCGTTATATTTAGGGTTGCTCGGAACAGCAAACCCGGAGGGTCCAGTTGCATGTGGGACTGCGTAAAGGCTCCCCTGGGGAGGTCATTTGTACCCAAAGCCTTTCGTTGAGGGCACTTTTGGATGGGCGAAAGGAACTCGTAATGCGTTTTTTGGGGCCCCATTTTTCAGTCATCTTCAATGCGGGCCAGGGCTATATTTAGGGTTGCTGTGAAAGAGCGAATACGGAGGGTCCAGTTGCATGTGGGGCTGCGTAAAGGCTCCCCTGGGGAGTTCAGTTGTATCCAAAGCCTTCCTTTGGGGGCACTTTTGGATGGGCGAAAGGGGCTTGTAAGGCGTTTTCTGGGGCCCGAATTTTCAGTCTTCTGCCATGCTGGCTAGCGTTATATTTAGGGTTGCTCGGAAAGAGCGAACCCGGAGGGTGCAGTTGCATGTGGGGCTGCAAGAAGGCTCCCCTGGGGAGTTCAGTTGTACCCAAAGCCTTCCTTTGGGGGCACTCTTGGATGGGCGAAAGGGTCTTGTAACGCGTTTTCTGGGGCCCCATTTTTCAATCGTCTTCAATGCGGGCCAGGGCTATATTTAGGGTTGCTGTGAAAGAGCGGATACGGAGGGTCCAGTTGCATGTGGGGCCGCGTAAATGCTCCCCTGGGGAGTTCAGTTGTACCCAAAGCCTTCCTTTGGGGGCACTCTTGGATGGGTTAAAGTGGCTTGTAACTCGTTGTCTTTGGCCCAATTTTTCAGTCGTCTCCCATGCCGGCTAGGGATATGTTTAGTGTTGCTGGGAAACAGCGAACCCGGAGGGTGCAGTTGTATGTGGGGCGGCAAAAAGGCTCCCCTGCGGAGTTCAGTTGTACCCAAAGCCTTCCTTTGGGGGCACTTTTGGATGGGCGAAAGGGGCTTGTAACACGTTTTCTGGGAACCGATTTTTCAGTTATCTCCCATGCCGGCTAGGGCTATGTTTAGGTTTGCTCCGAAAGAGCGAATCCGGAGGGTCCAGTTGCATGTGGGCCTGTATAAAGGCTCCCCTGCGGAGTTCAGTTGTATCCAAAGCCTTCCTTTGAGGGCACTTTTGGATGGGCGAAAGGGACTCGCAATGCGTTTTCTGAGGCCCGCTTTTTCAGTCTTCTCCCTTTGCGGCGAGGGATATATTTAGACTTGCGTAGAAAGAGTGAACCCCTAGAGTCCAGTTGCATGTGGTTCTGCAAAATGGCTCCCCTGGGGCGTTCAGTTGTACCGAAGGCCTTCCTCTGGGGGCACTTTTGGATGGGCGAAAACTGCTCGGAAAGCATTTTCTGGGGCCCGAGTTTTCAGTCTTCTGCCATGCTGGCTAGCGTTATATTTAGGGTTGCTCGGAAACAGCGAACCCGGAGGGTCCAGTTGCATGTGGGGCTGCATAAAGGCTCCCCTGGGGAGTTCAGTTGTACCCAAAGCCTTCCTTTAGGGGCACTTTTTGATGGGCGAAAAATGGCTCGGAAGCATTTTCTGGGGCCCGATTTTTCAGTCGTCTTCGATGCCGCCTAGGGCTATATTTATGCTTGCTGTGAAAAAGCGAACCCGGAGGGTGCAGTTGCATGTGGGGCTGCAAGAATGCTCCCCTGGGGAGTTCATTTGAACCCAAAGCCTTCCTTTACGGGCACTTTTGGATGGGCGAAAGGGGCTTGTAACTCGTTGTCTTTGGCCCGATTTTTCAGTCGTCTCCCATGCCGGCTAGGGATATGTTTAGTGTTGCTCAGAAACAGCGAACCCGGAGGGTGCAGTTGCATGTGATGCTGCAAAAAGGCTCCCCTGGGGAGTTCAGTTGTACCCAAAGCCTTTTTTTGGGGGCACTCTTGGATGTGTGAAAGGGTCTTGTAACGCGTTTTCTCTGGCCCGATTTTTCAATCGTGTACGATTCCGGCTAGGGCTATATTTAGTGTTCCTCGGAAAGAGCGAACACGGAGGGTCCAGTTGCATGTGGGTCTGCAAAAAGTCTCCCCTGGGGAGTTCAGTTGTACCCAAAGCCTTCCTCTGGGGCACTTTTGGATGGGCGAAAGGGGCTTGTAACGCGTTTCCTGGGGCCCGAGTTTTCAGACTTCTGCCATGCTGGCTAGGGTTATATTTAGGGTTGCTCGGAAACAGCGAACTCGGAGGGTGCAGTTGCATGTGGGGCGGCAAAAAGGCTCCCCTGCGGAGTTCAGTTGTACCCAAAGCCTTCCTTTGGGGGCACTTTTGGATGGGCGAAAGGGGCTTGTAACACGTTTTCTGGGGACCGAGTTTTCAGACTTCTGCCATGCCGGCTAGGGCTATGTTTAGGTTTGCTCCGAAAGAGCGAATCCGGAGGGTCCAGTTGCATGTGGGCCTGTATAAAGGCTCCCCTGCGGAGTTCACGTGTACCCAAAGCCTTCCTTTGGGGGCACTTTTGGATGGGCGAAAGGGACTCGCAATGCGTTTTCTGAAGCCCGCTTTTTCAGTCTTCTCCTTTGCGGCGAGGGATATATTTAGACTTGCGTAGAAAGAGTGAACCCGGAGAGTCCAGTTGCATGTGGTTCTGCAAATTGGCTCCCCTGGGGAGTTCAGTTGTACGCAAAGATTTCCTCTGGGGGCACGTTTGCATGGGCGAAAGGATCTTTTAACGCGTTTTCTGGGGCCCGATTTTTCAGTCTTCTGCCATGCTGGCTAGCGTTATATTTAGGGTTGCTCGGAAAGAGCGAACCCGGAGGGTCCAGTTGCATGTGGGGCTGCGTAAAGGCTCCCCTGGGGAGTTCAGTTGTACCCAAAGCCTTCATTTGGGGGCACTTTTGGATGGGCGAAAGGGGCATGTAATGCGTTTTCTGGGGCCCGATTTGTCAGTCGTCTCCGATGCCGCCTAGGGCTATATTTTGGGTTGCTGTGAAAGAGCGAATACGGAGGGTCCAGTTGCATGTGGGGCTGCGTAAAGGCTCCCCTGGGGAGTTCAGTTGTACCCAAAGCCTTCCTCTGGGGGCACTTTTGCATGGGCGAAAGGGGCTTGTAACTCGTTTTCTAGGGACCGAGTTTTCAGTCTTCTCCATGCTGGCTAGTTATATATTTAGGGTTGCTCGGAAATAGCGAACCCGGAAGGTCCAGTTGCATGTGGGACTGCGTAAAGGATCCCCTGGGGAGTTCAGTTGTACCCAAAGCCTTCATTTGGGGGCACTTTTGGATGGGCGAAAAGGGCATGTAATGCGTTTTCTGGGGCCCGTTTTTTCAGTCTTCTCCCTTTGCGGTTAGGGCTATATTTAAGCTTGCGTTGAAAGAGTGAACCCGGAGGGTGCATTTGCATGTGGGGCTGCGTAAAGGCTCCCCTGGGGAGTACAGTTGTATCAAAAGCCTTCCTTTGGGGGCACTTTTGGATGGGCGAAAAGGGATCGGAAAGCATTTTCTGGGGCCCGATTTGTCAGTCGTCTCCGATGCCGCCTAGGGCTATATTTAGGGTTGCTGTGAAAGAGCGAATACGGAGGGTCCAGTTGCATGTGGGGCTGCGTAAAGGCTCCCCTGGTGAGTTCAGTTGTACCCAAAGCCTTCCTTTGGGGGCACTTTTGCATGGGCGAAAGGGGCTTGTAACACGTTTTCTAGGGACCGAGTTTTCAGTCTTCTGCCATGCTGGCTAGTTTTATATTTAGGGTTGCTCGGAAACAGCGAACCCGGAAGGTCCAGTTGCATGCGGGACTGCGTAAAGGCTCCCCTGGGGAGTTCATTTGTACCCAAAGCCTTCCTTTGGGGCACTTTTGGATGGGCAAAAGGGACTCGCAATGCGTTTTCTGGGGCCCCATTTTTCAGTCATCTTCAATGCGGGCCAGGGCTATATTTACGGTTGCTGTGAAAGAGCGAATACGGAGGGTCCAGTTGCAAGTGGGCCTGTGTAAAGTCTCCCCTGGGGAGTTCAGTTGTATCCAAAGCCTTCCTTTGGGGGCACTTTTGGATGGGCGAAAGGGGCTTGTAAGGCGTTTTCTGGGGCCCGAGTTTTCAGTCTTCTGCCATGCTGGCTAGCGTTATATTTAGGGTTGCTCGGAACAGCAAACCCGGAGGGTCCAGTTGCATGTGGGACTGCGTAAAGGCTCCCTGGGGAGGTCATTTGTACCCAAAGCCTTCCATTGAGAGCACTTTTGGATGGGCAAAAGGGACTCGTAATGCGTTTTTTGGGGCCCCATTTTTCAGTCATCTTCAATGCGGGCCAGGGCTATATTTACGGTTGCTGTGAAAGAGCGAATACGGAGGGTCCAGTTGCATGTGGGGCTGCGTAAAGGCTCCCCTGGGGAGTTCAGTTGTATCCAAAGCCTTCCTTTGGGGGCACTTTTGGATGGGCGAAAGGGGCTTGTAAGGCGTTTTCTGGGGACCGAGTTTTCAGTCTTCTGCCATGCTGGCTAGCGTTATACTTAGGGTTGCTCGGAAAGAGCGAACCCGGAGGTCCAGTTGCATGTGGGACTGCGTAAGGCTCCCCTGGGGAGGTCATTTGTACCCAAAGCCTTCCTTTGGGGCACTTTTGGATGGGCGAAAGGGGCATGTAATGCATTTTCAGGGGCCCCGTTTTTCAGTAGTCTCCAATGCCAGCTATTGTTATATTTAGGGTTGCTCGGAAAGAGCGAACACGCAGGGTCCAGTTGCATGTGGGGCTGCGTAAAGGCTCCCCTGGGGAGTTCAGTTGTACCCAAAGCCTTCCTTTAGGGGCACTTTTGGATGGGCGAAAAATGGCTCGGATTGCATTTTCTAGGCCCGATTTTTCAGTCGTCTTCGATGCCGCCTAGGGCTATATTTAGGCTTGCTGTGAAAGAGCGAATAAGGAGGTCCATTTGCATGTCGGCTGCATAAAGGCTCCCCTGGGGAGTTCAGTTGAACCCAAAGCCTTCCTTTGGGGGCACTTTTGGATGGGCGAAAGGGGCATGTAATGCATTTTCAGGGGCCCCGTTTTTCAGTAGTCTCCAATGCCAGCTATTGTTATATTTAGGGTTGCTCGGAAACAGCGAACACGGAGGGTCCAGTTGAATGTGGGGCTGCAAGAAGGCTCCCCTGGGGAGTTCAGTTGTACCAAAGCCTTTTTTTGGGGCCACTCTTGGATGGGCGAAAGGGTCTTGTAACGCGTTTTCTGGGGCCCCATTTTTCAATCGTCTTCAATGCGGGCCAGGGCTATATTTAGGGTTGCTGTGAAAGAGCGAATACGGAGGGTCCAGTTGCATGTGGGGCCGCGTAAATGCTCCCCTGGGGAGTTCAGTTTTATCCAAAGCCTTCCTTTGGGGGCACTCTTGGATGGGTTAAAGTGGCTTGTAACTCGTTGTCTTTGGCCCGATTTTTCAGTCGTCTCCCATGCCGGCTAGGGATATTTTTAGTGTTGCTGGGAAACAGCGAACTCGGAGGGTGCAGTTGCATGTGGGGCGGCAAAAAGGCTCCCCTGGGGAGTTCACTTGTACCCAAAGCCTTCCTTTGGGGGCACTTTTGGATGGGCGAAAGGGGCTTGTAACACGTTTTCTGGGGACCGATTTTTCAGTTATCTCCCATGCCGGCTAGGGCTATGTTTAGGTTTGCTCCGAAAGAGCGAATCCGGAGGGTCCAGTTGCATGTGGGCCTGTATAAAGGCTCCCCTGCGGAGTTCAATTGTATCCAAAGCCTTCCTTTGAGGGCACTTTTGGATGGACGAAAGGGACTCGCAATGCGTTTTCTGAGGCCCGCTTTTTCAGTCTTCTCCCTTTGCGGCGAGGGATATATTTAGACTTGCGTAGAAAGAGTGAACCCCTAGAGTCCAGTTGCATGTGGTTCTGCAAAATGGCTCCCCTGGGGCGTTCAGTTGTACCGAAGGCCTTCCTCTGGGGGCACTTTTGGATGGGCGAAAACTGCTCGGAAAGCATTTTCTGGGGCCCGAGTTTTCAGTCTTCTGCCATGCTGGCTAGCGTTATATTTAGGGTTGCTCGGAAACAGCGAACCCGGAGGGTCCAGTTGCATGTGGTTCTGCAAAATGGCTCCCCTGGGGAGTTCAGTTGTACCCAAAGCCTTCCTTTAGGGGCACTTTTTGATGGGCGAAAAATGGCTCGGAAGCATTTTCTGGGCCCGATTTTTCAGTCGTCTTCGATGCCGCCTAGGGCTATATTTATGCTTGCTGTGAAAAAGCGAACCCAGAGGGTGCAGTTGCATGTGGGGCTGCAAGAATGCTCCCCTGGGGAGTTCATTTGAACCCAAAGCCTTCCTTTACGGGCACTTTTGGATGGGCGAAAGGGGCTTGTAACTCGTTGTCTTTGGCCCGATTTTTCAGTCGTCTCCCATGCCGGCTAGGGATATGTTTAGTGTTGCTCAGAAACAGCGAACCCGGAGGGTGCAGTTGCATGTGATGCTGCAAAAAGGCTCCCCTGGGGAGTTCAGTTGTACCCAAAGCCTTTTTTTGGGGGCACTCTTGGATGTGTGAAAGGGTCTTGTAACGCGTTTTCTCTGGCCCGATTTTTCAATCGTGTACGAATCCGTCTAGGGCTATATTTAGTGTTCCTCGGAAAGAGCGAACACGGAGGGTCCAGTTGCATGTGGGGCGGCAAAAAGTCTCCCCTGCGGAGTTCAGTTGTATCCAAAGCCTTCCTTTGGGGGCACTTTTGGATGGGCGAAAGGGGCTTGTAACGCGTTTTCTGGGGCCCGAATTTTCAGTCTTCTGCCATGCTGGCTAGCGTTATATTTAGGGTTGCTCGGAAAGAGCGAACCCGGAGGGTGCAGTTGCATGTGGGGCTGCAAGAAGGCTCCCCTGGGGAGTTCAGTTGTACCCAAAGCCTTCCTTTGGGGGCACTCTTGGATGGGCGAAAGGGTCTTGTAACGCGTTTTCTGGGGCCCCATTTTTCAATCGTCTTCAATGCGGGCCAGGGCTATATTTAGGGTTGCTGTGAAAGAGCGGATACGGAGGGTCCAGTTGCATGTGGGGCCGCGTAAAGGCTCCCCTGGGGAGTTCAGTTGTACCCAAAGCCTTCCTTTGGGGGCACTCTTGGATGGGTTAAAGTGGCTTGTAACTCGTTGTCTTTGGCCCAATTTTTCAGTCGTCTCCCATGCCGGCTAGGGATATGTTTAGTGTTGCTGGGAAACAGCGAACCCGGAGGGTGCAGTTGCATGTGGGGCGGCAAAAAGGCTCCCCTGCGGAGTTCAGTTGTACCCAAAGCCTTCCTTTGGGGGCACTTTTGGATGGGCGAAAGGGGCTTGTAACACGTTTTCTGGGAACCGATTTTTCAGTTATCTCCCATGCCGGCTAGGGCTATGTTTAGGTTTGCTCCGAAAGAGCGAATCCGGAGGGTCCAGTTGCATGTGGGCCTGTATAAAGGCTCCCCTGCGGAGTTCAGTTGTATCCAAAGCCTTCCTTTGAGGGCACTTTTGGATGGGCGAAAGGGACTCGCAATGCGTTTTCGGAGGCCCGCTTTTTCAGTCTTCTCCCTTTGCGGCGAGGGATATATTTAGACTTGCGTAGAAAGAGTGAACCCCTAGAGTCCAGTTGCATGTGGTTCTGCAAAATGGCTCCCCTGGGGCGTTCAGTTGTACCGAAGGCCTTCCTCTGGGGGCACTTTTGGATGGGCGAAAACTGCTCGGAAAGCATTTTCTGGGGCCCGAGTTTTCAGTCTTCTGCCATGCTGGCTAGCGTTATATTTAGGGTTGCTCGGAAACAGCGAACCCGGAGGGTCCAGTTGCATGTGGGGCTGCATAAAGGCTCCCCTGGGGAGTTCAGTTGTACCCAAAGCCTTCCTTTAGGGGCACTTTTTGATGGGCGAAAAATGGCTCGGAAGCATTTTCTGGGCCCGATTTTTCAGTCGTCTTCGATGCCGCCTAGGGCTATATTTATGCTTGCTGTGAAAAAGCGAACCCGGAGGGTGCAGTTGCATGTGGGGCTGCAAGAATGCTCCCCTGGGGAGTTCATTTGAACCCAAAGCCTTCCTTTACGGGCACTTTTGGATGGGCGAAAGGGGCTTGTAACTCGTTGTCTTTGGCCCGATTTTTCAGTCGTCTCCCATGCCGGCTAGGGATATGTTTAGTGTTGCTCAGAAACAGCGAACCCGGAGGGTGCAGTTGCATGTGATGCTGCAAAAAGGCTCCCCTGGGGAGTTCAGTTGTACCCAAAGCCTTTTTTTGGGGGCACTCTTGGATGTGTGAAAGGGTCTTGTAACGCGTTTTCTCTGGCCCGATTTTTCAATCGTGTACGATTCCGGCTAGGGCTATATTTAGTGTTCCTCGGAAAGAGCGAACACGGAGGGTCCAGTTGCATGTGGGGCTGCAAAAAGTCTCCCCTGGGGAGTTCAGTTGTACCCAAAGCCTTCCTCTGGGGCACTTTTGGATGGGCGAATGGGGCTTGTAACGCGTTTCCTGGGGCCCGAGTTTTCAGACTTCTGCCATGCTGGCTAGGGTTATATTTAGGGTTGCTCGGAAACAGCGAACTCGGAGGGTGCAGTTGCATGTGGGGCGGCAAAAAGGCTCCCCTGGGGAGTTCAGTTGTACCCAAAGCCTTCCTTTGGGGGCACTTTTGGATGGGCGAAAGGGGCTTGTAACACGTTTTCTGGGGACCGATTTTTCAGTTATCTCCCATGCCGGCTAGGGCTATGTTTAGGTTTGCTCCGAAAGAGCGAATCCGGAGGGTCCAGTTGCATGTGGGGCTGTATAAAGGCTCCCCTGCGGAGTTCACGTGTACCCAAAGCCTTCCTTTGGGGGCACTTTTGGATGGGCGAAAGGGACTCGCAATGCGTTTTTTGAGGCACGCTTTTTCAGTCTTCTCCCTTTGCGGCGAGGGATATATTTAGACTTGCGTAGAAAGAGTGAACCCGGAGAGTCCAGTTGCATGTGCTTCTGCAAATTGGCTCCCCTGGGGAGTTCAGTTGTACGCAAAGATTTCCTCTGGGGGCACGTTTGCATGGGCGAAAGGATCTTTTAATGCGTTTTCTGGGGCCCGATTTTTCAGTCTTCTGCCATGCTGGCTAGCGTTATATTTAGGGTTGCTCGGAAAGAGCGAACCCGGAGGGTCCAGTTGCATGTGGGGCTGCGTAAAGGCTCCCCTGGGGAGTTCAGTTGTACCCAAAGCCTTCATTTGGGGGCACTTTTGGATGGGCGAAAGGGGCATGTAATGCGTTTTCTGGGGCCCGATTTGTCAGTCGTCTCCGATGCCGCCTAGGGCTATATTTAGGGTTGCTGTGAAAGAGCGAATACGGAGGGTCCAGTTGCATGTGGGGCTGCGTAAAGGCTCCCCTGGGGAGTTCAGTTGTACCCAAAGCCTTCCTCTGGGGGCACTTTTGCATGGGCGAAAGGGGCTTGTAACTCGTTTTCTAGGGACCGAGTTTTCAGTCTTCTCCATGCTGGCTAGTTATATATTTAGGGTTGCTCGGAAATAGCGAACCCGGGAGGTCCAGTTGCATGTGGGACTGCGTAAAGGATCCCCTGGGGAGGTCATTTGTACCCAAAGCCTTCATTTGGGGGCACTTTTGGATGGGCGAAAAAGGGCATGTAATGCGTTTTCTGGGGCCCGTTTTTTCAGTCTTCTCCCTTTGCGGTTAGGGCTATATTTAAGCTTGCGTTGAAAGAGTGAACCCGGAGGGTGCATTTGCATGTGGGGCTGCGTAAAGGCTCCCCTGGGGAGTACAGTTGTATCCAAAGCCTTCCTTTGGGGGCACTTTTGGATGGGCGAAAAGGGATCGGAAAGCATTTTCTGGGGCCCGATTTGTCAGTCGTCTCCGATGCCGCCTAGGGCTATATTTAGGGTTGCTGTGAAAGAGCGAATACGGAGGGTCCAGTTGCATGTGGTGCTGCGTAAAGCCTCCCCTGGTGAGTTCAGTTGTACCCAAAGCCTTCCTTTGGGGGCACTTTTGCATGGGCGAAAGGGGCTTGTAACACGTTTTCTAGGGACCGAGTTTTCAGTCTTCTGCCATGCTGGCTAGTTTTATATTTAGGGTTGCTCGGAAACAGCGAACCCGGAAGGTCCAGTTGCATGCGGGACTGCGTAAAGGCTCCCCTGGGGAGTTCATTTGTACCCAAAGCCTTCCTTTGGGGGCACTTTTGGATGGGCAAAAGGGACTCGCAATGCGTTTTCCGGGGCACCACTTTTCAGTCATCTTCAATGCGGGCCAGGGCTATATTTACGGTTGCTGTGAAAGAGCGAATACGGAGGGTCCAGTTGCAAGTGGGCCTGCGTAAAGTCTCCCCTGGGGAGTTCAGTTGTATCCAAAGCCTTCCTTTGGGGGCACTTTTGGATGGGCGAAAGGGGCTTGTAAGGCGTTTTCTGGGGCCCGAATTTTCAGTCTTCTGCCATGCTGGCTAGCGTTATATTTAGGGTTGCTCGGAAAGAGCGAACCCGGAGGGTCCAGTTGCATGTGGGACTGCGTAAAGGCTCCCCTGGGGAGGTCATTTGTACCCAAAGCCTTCCTTTGGGGGCACTTTTGGATGGGCGAAAGGGGCATGTAATGCATTTTCAGGGGCCCCGTTTTTCAGTAGTCTCCAATGCCAGCTATTGTTATATTTAGGGTTGCTCGGAAAGAGCGAACACGCAGGGTCCAGTTGCATGTGGGGCTGCGTAAAGGCTCCCCTGGGGAGTTCAGTTGTACCCAAAGCCTTCCTTTAGGGGCACTTTTGGATGGGCGAAAAATGGTTCGGATTGCATTTTCTAGCCCCGATTTTTCAGTCGTCTTCGATGCCGCCTAGGGCTATATTTAGGCTTGCTGTGAAAGAGCGAATAAGGAGGGTCCATTTGCATGTCGGCTGCATAAAGGCTCCCCTGGGGAGTTCAGTTGAACCCAAAGCCTTCCTTTGGGGGCGCTTTTGGATGGGCGAAAGGGGCATGTAATGCATTTTCAGGGGCCCCGTTTTTCAGTAGTCTCCAATGCCAGCTATTGTTATATTTAGGGTTGCTCGGAAACAGCGAACACGGAGGGTCCAGTTGAATGTGGGGCTGCAAGAAGGCTCCCCTGGGGAGTTCAGTTGTACCCAAAGCCTTCCTTTGGGGGCACTCTTGGATGGGCGAAAGGGTCTTGTAACGCGTTTTCTGGGGCCCCATTTGTCAATCGTCTTCAATGCGGGCCAGGGCTATATTTAGGGTTGCTGTGAAAGAGCGAATACGGAGGGTCCAGTTGCATGTGGGGCTGCGTTAAGGCTCCCCTGGGGAGTCCAGTTGTACTCAAAGCCTTCCTTTGGGGGCACTTTGGGATGGGTGAATGGGGCTTGAAACGCATTTTCTGGAGCCCGAGTTTTCAGTCTTCTGCCATTGTGGCTAGGGGTATATTTAGGGTTGCTGTGAAAGAGCGAATACGGAGGGTCCAGTTGCATGTGGGGCCGCGTAAATGCTTCCCTGGGGAGTTCAGATGTACCCAAAGCCTTCCTTTGGGGGCACTTTTGGATGGGCGAATGGGGCTTGAAACACATTTTCTAGAGCCCGAGTTTTCAGTCTTCTGCCATTCTGGCTAGGGTTATATTTAGGGTTGCTGTAAAGAGCGAACACGGAGTGTCCAGTTGCATGTGGGGCTGCGTAAAGGCTCCCCTGGGGAGTTCAGATGTACCCAAAGCCTTCCTTTGGGGGCACTTTTGGATGGGCGAAAGGGGCTTGAAACACATTTTCTGGAGCCCGAGCTTTCAGTCTTCTGCCATGCTGGCTAGGGTTATATTTAGGGTTGCTGTAAAGAGCGAACACGGAGTGTCCAGTTGCATGTGGGGCTGCGTAAAGGCTCCCCTGGGGAGTTCAGATGTACCCAAAGCCTTCCTTTGGGGGCACTTTTGGATGGGCGAATGGGGCTCGTAACACATTTTCTGTGGCCCGAGCTTTCAGTCGAATGCCAGGCGTGCTAGCGTTATATTTAGGCTTGCGTAGAAAGAGTGAACCCGGAGGGTCCAGTTGCATGTGGGGCTGCATAAAGGCTCCCCTGGGGAGTTCAGTTGTACCCAAAGCCTTCCTTTGGGGGCACTTCTGGATGGGTGAATGGGGCTTGAAACGCATTTTATGGAGCCCGAGTTTTCAGTCTTCTGCCATGGTGGCTAGGGCTATATTCAGGGTTGCTCGTAAACAGTGAACAAGGAGGTTCCAGTTGCATGTGGGGCTGCAAGAAGGCTCCCCTGGGGAGTTCAGTTGTACCCAAAGCCTTCCTCTAGGGGCACTTTTGGATGGGCGAATTAGGCTTTTAATGCATTTTCTGGGGCCCAAGTTTTCAGTCGACTGCCAGGCGGGCCAGGGCTATATTTAGGGTTGCTATGAAAGAGCGAATACGGAGGGTCCAGTTGCATGTGGGGCTGCGTTAAGGCTCCCCTGGGGAGTCCAGTTGTATCCAAAGCCTTCCTTTGGGGGCACTTTTGGATGGTCCAAGGGGAATTGCAATGCGTTTTCTGAGGCCCGCTTTTTCAGTCTTCTCCCATTGCGCCGAGGGTAATATTTAGGCTTGCGGTGAAAGAGTGAACCCGGAGGGTCCAGTTGCATGTGGGGCTGCATAAAGGCTCCCCTGGGGAGTTCAGTTGTACCCAAAGCCTTCCTTTGGGGGCACTTCTGGATGGGTGAATGGGGCTTGAAACGCATTTTCTGGAGGCCGAGTTTTCAGTCTTCTGCCATGGTGGCTAGGGGTATATTTTGGGTTGCTCGTAAACAGTGAACAAGGAGGGTCCAGTTGCATGTGGGGCTGCGTAAAGGCTCCCCTGGGGAGTTCAGTTGTACCCAAAGCCTTCCTTTGGGGGCACTTTTGGATGGGCGAATGCGGTCGTAACACATTTTCTGTGGCTAGAACTTTCAGTCGACTGCCAGGCGTGCTAGGGCTATATTTAGGCTTGCGGTGAAAGAGTGAACCCGGTGGGTCCAGTTGCATGTGGGGCTGCATAAAGGCTCCCCTGGGGAGTTCAGTTGTACCCAAAGCCTTCCTTTGGGGGCACTTTTGGATGGGCGAATGGGGCTTGAAACGCATTTTCTAGAGCCCGAGTTTTCAGTCTTCTGCCATGGTGGCTAGGGGTATATTTTGGGTTGCTGTAAAGAGCGAACACAGAGGGTCCAGTTGCATGTGGGGATGCGTAAAGGCTCCCCTGGGGAGTTCAGATGTACCCAAAGCCTTCCTTTGGGGGCACTTTTGGATGGGCGAATGGGCTCGTAACACATTTTCTGTGGCTCGAACTTTCAGTCGACTGCCAGGCGTGCTAGGGATATATTTAGGCTTGCGGTGAAAGAGTGAACCCGGAGGGTCCAGTTGCATGTGGGGCTGCATAAAGGCTCCCCTGGGGAGTTCAGTTGTACCCAAAGCCTTCCTTTGGGGGCACTTCTGGATGGGCGAAAGGGGCTTGAAACGCGTTTTCTGTGGCCCGAGTTTTCAGTCTTCTGCCATTCTGGCTAGGGTTATATTTAGGGTTGCTGTAAAGAGCGAACACGGAGTGTCCAGTTGCATGTGGGGCTGCGTAAAGGCTCCCCTGGGGAGTTCAGATGTACCCAAAGCCTTCCTTTGGGGGCACTTTTGGATGGGCGAATGGGGCTCGTAACACATTTTCTGTGGCCCGAGCTTTCAGTCGAATGCCAGGCGTGCTAGCGTTATATTTAGGCTTGCGGTGAAAGAGTGAACCCGGAGGGTCCAGTTGCATGTGGGGCTGCATAAAGGCTCCCCTGGGGAGTTCAGTTTTACCCAAAGCCTTCCTTTGGGGGCACTTCTGGATGGGTGAATGGGGCTTGAAACGCATTTTCTGGAGCCCGAGTTTTCAGTCTTCTGCCATGGTGGCTAGGGGTATATTTAGGGTTGCTCGTAAACAGTGAACAAGGAGGGTCGAGTTGCATGTGGGGCTGCATAAAGGGTCCCCTGGGGAATTCACTTGTACCCAAAGCCTTCCTTTGGGGGCACTTCTGGATGGGCGAAAGGGGCTTGTAAGGCGTTTTCTGTGGCCCGAGTTTTCAGTCTTCTACGATGCTGGCTAGGGTTATATTTTGGGTTGCTGTAAAGAGCGAACACGGAGGGTCCAGTTGCATGTGGGGCTGCGTAAAGGCTCCCCTGGGGAGTTCACTTGTACCCAAAGCCTTCCTCTGGGGGCACTTTTGGATGGGCGAATGGGGCTCGTAACACATTTTCTGTGGCCCGAGCTTTCAGTCGAATGCCAGGCGGGCCAGGGCTATATTTAGGGTTGCTGTGAAAGAGCGAATACGGAGGGTCCAGTTGCATGTGGGGCTGCGTTAAGGCTCCCCTGCGGAGTCCAGTTTTATACAAAGCCTTCCTTTGGGGGCACTCTTGGCTGGGTGAAAGTGGCTTGTATCTCGTTGTCTTTGGCACGATTTTTCAGTCGTCTCCCTTTGCGGCGAGGGATATATTTAGACTTGCGTAGAAAGAGTGAACCCCTGGAGTCCAGTTGCATGTGGTTCTGCAAAATGACTCCCCTGGGGCGTTCAGTTGTACCGAAAGCAACTGGGGGCACTTTTGGATGGGCGAAAAGGGCTCGGAAAGCATTTTCTGGGGCCCGATTTGTCAGTCGTCTCCGATGCCGCCTAGGGCTATATTTAGTCTTGCTGTGAAAGAGCGAATAAGGAGGGTCCAGTTGCATGTGCGGCTGCATAAAGGCTCCCTGGGGAGTTCAGTTTTATCCAAGCCTTCCTTTGGGGGCACTCTTGGCTGGGTGAAAGGGGCTTGTAACTCGTTGTCTTTGGCCCGATTTTTCAGTCGTCTCCCATGCCGGCTAGGGATATGTTTAGTGTTGCTGGGAAACAGCGAATCCAGAGGGTGCAGTTGCATGTGGGGCTGCAAAAACGCTCCCCTGGGGAGTTCACTTGTACCCAAAGCCTTCCTCTGGGGGCACTTTTGGATGGGCGAAAGGGGCTTGTAACACGTTTTCTGGGGACCGATTTTTCAGTTATCTCCCATGCCGGCTAGGGCTATGTTTAGGTTTGCTCCGAAAGAGCGAATCCGGAGGGTCCAGTTGCATGTGGGCCTGTATAAAGGCTCCCCTGGGGAGTTCACGTGTACCCAAAGCCTTCCTTTGGGGGCACTTTTGGATGGGCGAAAGGGGCATGTAATGCGTTTAATCGGGCCCGATTTTTCAGTCGTCTCCGATGCCAGCTAGGGTTATATTTAGGGTTGCTAGGAAAGAGCGAACCCGGAGGGTGCAGTTGCATGTGGGGCTGCGTAAAGGCTCCCCTGGGGAGTTCAGTTGTACCCAAAGCCTTCATTTGGGGGCACTTTTGGATGGGCGAAAAGGGCTCGAAAAGTATTTTCTGGGGCCCAATTTTTCAGTCGTCTGCGATCCCGCCTAGGGATATATTTAGGCTTGCTGTGAAAGAGCGAATAAGGAGGGTCCAGTTGCATGTGGGGCTGCATAAAGGCTCCCCTGGGGAGTTCAGTTGTACCCAAAGCCTTTCTTTGGGGGCACTTTTGGATTGGCGAAAGGGGCTTGTAACGCGTTTTCTGGGGCCCCATTTTTCAGTCGTCTTCAATGCGGGTCAGGGCTATATTTCGGGTTGCTTGGAAAGAGCGAATACGGAGGGTCCAGCTGCATGTGGGGCTGCGTAAAGTCTCCTCTGGGGAGTTCACTTGTACCCAAAGCCTTCCTTTGGGGGCACTCTTGGATGGGCGAAAGGGTCTTGTAACGCGTATTCTCTGGCCCGATTTTTCAATTGGGTACGATTCCGGCTAGGGCTATATTTAGGGTTGCTGTGAAAGAACGAATACGGAGGGTCCAGTTGCATGTGGGTCTGCAAAAAGTCTCCCCTGGGGAGTTCAGTTGTACCCAAAGCCTTCCTCTGTGGGCACTTTTGGATGGGCGAAAGGGGCTTGTAACGTGTTTTCTGGGGCCCGAGTTTTCAGTCTTCTGCCATGCTGGCTAGCGTTATATTTAGGGTTGCTCGGAAACAGCGAACCCGGGAGGGTCCAGTTGCATGTGGGACTGCGTAAAGGCTCCCCTGGGGATTTCACTTGTACCCAAAGCCTTCCTTTGGGGGCACTTTTGGATGGGCGAAAGGGGCTTGTAACACGTTTTCTGGGGACCGATTTTGCAGTTATCTCCCATGCCGGCTAGGGCTATGTTTAGGTTTGCTCCGAAAGAGCGAATCCGGAGGGTCCAGTTGCATGTGGGCCTGTATAAAGGCTCCCCTGGGGAGTTCACGTGTACCCAAAGCCTTCCTTTGGGGGCACTTTTGGATGGGCGAAAGGGACTCGCAATGCGTTTTCTGAGGCCCGCTTTTTCAGTCTTCTCCCTTTGCGGCTAGGGATATCTTTAGACTTGCGTAGAAAGAGTGAACCCGGAGAGTCCAGTTGCATGTGGTTCTGCAAATTGGCTCCCCTGGGGAGTTCAGTTGTACCCAAAGCCTTCCTCTGGGGGCACTTTTGCATGGGCGAAAGGGGCTTTTAACGCGTTTTCTGGGGCCCGAGTTTTCAGTCTTCTGCCATGCTGGCTAGCGTTATATTTAGGGTTGCTCGGAAACAGCGAACCCGGAGGGTCCAGTTGCATGTGGGACTGCGTAAAGGCTCCCCTGGGGAGGTCATTTGTACCCAAAGCCTTCCTTTGGGGGCACTTTTGGATGGGCGAAAGGGGCATGTAATGCGTTTTCTGGGGCCCGATTTTTCAGTCGTCTCCGATGCCAGCTAGGGCTATATTTAGGGTTGCTTGGAAAGAGCGAACCCGGAGGGTCCAGTTGCATGTGGGGCTGCGTAAAGGCTCCCCTGGGGAGTTCAGTTGTACCCAAAGCCTTCCTTTGGGGGCACTTTTGGATGGGCGAAAAGGGCTCGAAATGTATTTTCTAGGGCCCGATTTTTCAGTCGTCTCCGATGCCGCCTAGGGCTGTATTTAGGCTTGCTGTGAAAGAGCGAATAAGGAGGGTCCAGTTGCATGTGGGGCTGCATAAAGGCTCCCCTAGGGAGTTCAGTTGTACCCAAAGCCTTCCTTTGGGGGCACTTTTGGATGGGCGAAAAAGTACTTGAAAGCATTTTCTGGGGCCTGATTTTTCAGTCATCTCCGATGCCGCCTAGGGTTATATTTAGGCTTGCTGTGAAAGAGCGAATACGGAGGGTCCAGTTGCATGTGGGGCTGCATAAAGGCTCCCCTGGGGAGTTCACTTGTACCCAAAGCCTTCCTTTGGGTGCACTTTTGGATGGGCGAAAGGGGCTTGTATCTAGTTGTCTTTGGCCCGATTTTTCAGTCGTCTCCCATGCCGGCTAGGGATATGTTTAGTGTTGCTCGGAAACAGCGAACCCGGAGGGTCCAATTGCATGTGGGGTTGCATAAAGGCTCCCCTGGGGAGTTCAGTTGTACCCAAAGCCTTCCTTTGGGGGCACTTTTGAATGGGCGAAAGGGTCTTGTAACGCGTTTTCTTGGACCCGATTTTTCAGTCGTGTACGATTCCGGCTAGGGCTATATTTAGTGTTCCTCGGAAAGAGCGAACAAGGAGGGTCCAGTTGCATATGGGTCTGCAAATTGGCTCCCCTGGGGAGTTCAGTTGTACCCAAAGCCTTCCTCTGGGGGCACTTTTGGATGGGTGAAAGGGGCTTGTAACGCGTTTTCTGGGGATTGAGTTTTCAGAATTCTGCCATGCTGACTAGGGTTATATTTAGGGTTGCTCGGAAACAGCGAACCCGGAGGGTCCAGTTGCATGTGGGACTGCGTAAAGGCTCCCCTGGGGAGTTCACTTGTACCCAAAGCCTTCCTTTGGGGGCACTTTTGGATGGGCGAAAGGGGCTTGTAACACGTTTTCTGGGGACCGATTTTGCAGTTATCTCCCATGCCGGCTAGGGCTATGTTTAGGTTTGCTCCGAAAGAGCGAATCCGGAGGGTGCAGTTGCATGTGGGCCTGTATAAAGGCTCCCCTGGGGAGTTCACGTGTACCCAAAGCCTTCCTTTGGGGGCACTTTTGGATGGGTGAAAGGGACTCGCAATGCGTTTTCTGAGGCCCGCTTTTTCAGTCTTCTCCCTTTGCGGCTAGGGATATCTTTAGACTTGCGTAGAAAGAGTGAACCCGGAGGGTCCAGTTGCATGTGGTTCTGTAAAATGGTTCCCCTGGGGAATTCACTTGTACCCAAAGCCTTCCCCTGGGGCACTTTTGGATGGGCGAACGGGGCATGTAATGGGTTTTCTCAGGCCCGATTTTTCAGTCGTCTCCAATGCCGGCTATGGATATATTTAGGGTTACTCGGAAAGAGCGAATCCGGCGGGTACAGTAGAATGTGAGGCTGCGTAAAGGCTCCCCTGGGGAGTTCAGATGTACCCAAAGCCTTCCTTTGGGGGCACTTTTCAATGGTCCAAACGGACTCACAATGCGTTTTCTGAGGCCCGCTTTTTCAGTCTTCTCCCTTTGCGGCTAGGGCTATATTTAGGTTTGCTCTGAAAGAGCGAATACGGAGGGTCCAGTTGCATGTGGGGCTGCGTAAAGGCTCCCCTGGGGAGGTCATTTGTACCCAAAGCCTTCCTTTAGGGGCACTTTTGGATGGGCGAAAAAGGGCTTGGAAAGCATTTTCAGGGGCCCGATTTTTCAGTCTTCTCCCATGCCGGCTAGGGCTATGTTTAGGTTTCCTCCGAAAGAGCGAACCCGGAGGGTCCAGTTGCATGTGGGACTGTGTAAAGGCTCCCCTGGGGAGTTCACTTCTACCCAAAGCCTTCCTTTGGGGGCACTTTTGGATGGGTGAAAGGGGCTTGTAACGCGTTTTCTGGGACCCCATTTTTCAGTGTTCTGCCATGCTGGCTAGGGTTATATTTAGGGTTGCTGGGAAAGTTCGAATACGGAGGGTCCAGTTGCATGTGGGGCTGCGTAAAGGCTCCCCTGGGGAGTTCAGTTGTACCCAAAGCCTTCCTTTGGGGGCACTTTTGGATGGGCGAAAAAGGGCTCGGAAAGCATTTTCTGGGGCCCGATTTTTCATTCTTCTCCCATGCCGGCTAGGGATATGTTTAGGTTTGCTCCGAAAGAGCGAACCCGGAGGGTCCAGTTGAATGTGGGGCTGCGTAAAGGCTCCCCTGCGGAGGTCATTTGTACCCAAAGCCTTCCTTTGGGGGAACATTTGGATGGGTGAAAGCTGCTTTTAACGCGTTTTCTGGGGCCCGATTTTTCAGTCGTCTCCAATGCGGGCCAGGGCTATATTTAGGGTTGCTGTGAAAGAGCGAATACGGAGGGTCCAGTTGAATGTGAGGCTGTGTAAAGGCTCCCCTGGGGAGTTCACTTGTACCCAAAGCCTTCCTTTGGGGGCACTTTTCAATGGTCCAAAGGGACTCACAATGCGTTTTCTGAGACCCGCTTTTTCAGTCTTCTCCCTTTGCGGCTAGGGCTATATTTAAGCTTGCGTTGAAAGCGTGAACCCGGAGGGTGCAGCTGCATGTGGGGCTGCAAAAAGGCTCCCCTGCGGAGTTCACTTGTACCCAAAGCCTTCCTTTGGGGGCACTTTTGGATGGGCAAAAGGGGCTTGTAACGCGTTTTCTGGGGCCCCATTTTTCATTCGTCTCCGATGCCAGCTAGGGCTATATTAAGGTTTGCTCTGAAAGAGCGAACCGGGAGGGTTCAGTTGCATGTGGGGCTGCGTAAAGGCTCCCCTGGGGAGTTCATTTGTACCCAAAGCCTTCCTTTGGGGGCACTTTTGGATGGGCGAAAAAGGGCTCAGAAAGCATTTTCAGGGGCCCGATTTTTCAGTCTTCTCCCATGCCGGCTAGGGCTATGTTTAGGTTTCCTCCGAAAGAGCGAACCGGGAGGGTCCAGTTGCATGTGGGCCTGTATAAAAGCTCCCCTGGGGAGTTCACTTGTACCCAAAGCCTTCCTTTGGGGGCACTTTTGCATGGGCGAAAGGGGCATGTAATGGGTTTTCTCAGGCCCGATTTTTCAGTCGTCTCCAATGCCGGCTATGGATATATTTAGGGTTACTCGGAAAGAGCGAATCCGGCGGGTCCAGTTGAATGTGAGGCTGCGTAAAGGCTCTCCTGGGGAGTTCAGATGTACCCAAAGCCTTCCTTTGGGGGCACTTTTCAATGGTCCAAACGGACTCACAATGCGTTTTCTGAGGCCCGCTTTTTCAGTCTTCTCCCTTTGCGGCTAGGGCTATATTTAGGTTTGCTCTGAAAGAGCGAATACGGAGGGTCCAATTGCATGTGGGGCTGCGTAAAGGCTCCCCTGGGGAGTTCAGTTGTACCCAAAGCCTTCCCCTGGGGCACTTTTGGATGGGCGAAAGGGGCATGTAATGCGATTTCTCGGGCCCGAATTTTCAGTCGTCTCCGATGCCGGCTATGGATATATTTAGGGTTGCTTGGAAAGAGTGAATCCGGAGGGTCCAGTTGAATGTGGGGCTGCGAAAGGCTCCCCTGGGGAGTTCAGATGTACCCAAAGCCTTCCTTTGGGGGCACTTTTCAATGGTCCAAAGGGACTCACAATGCGTTTTCTGAGGCCCGCTTTTTCAGTCTTCTCCCTTTGCGGCTAGGGCTATATGTAAGCTTGCGTTGAAAGCGTGAACCCGGAGGGTGCAGCTGCATGTGGGGCTGCAAAAAGGCTCCCCTGCGGAGTTCACTTGTACCCAAAGCCTTCCTTTGGGGGCACTTTTGGATGGGCGAAAGGGGCTTGTAACGCGTTTTCTGGGGCCCCATTTTTCATTCGTCTCCGATGCCAGCTAGGGCTATATTAAGGTTTGCTCTGAAAGAGCGAACCGGGAGGGTTCAGTTGCATGTGGGGCTGCGTAAAGGCTCCCCTGGGGAGTTCATTTGTACCCAAAGCCTTCCTTTGGGGGCACTTTTGGATGGGCGAAAAAGGGCTCAGAAAGCATTTTCAGGGGCCCGATTTTTCAGTCTTCTCCCATGCCGGCTAGGGCTATGTTTAGGTTTCCTCCGAAAGAGCGAACCGGGAGGGTCCAGTTGCATGTGGGCCTGTATAAAAGCTCCCCTGGGGAGTTCACTTGTACCCAAAGCCTTCCTTTGGGGGCACTTTTGCATGGGCGAAAGGGGCATGTAATGGGTTTTCTCAGGCCCGATTTTTCAGTCGTCTCCAATGCCGGCTATGGATATATTTAGGGTTACTCGGAAAGAGCGAATCCGGCGGGTCCAGTTGAATGTGAGGCTGCGTAAAGGCTCTCCTGGGGAGTTCAGATGTACCCAAAGCCTTCCTTTGGGGGCACTTTTCAATGGTCCAAACGGACTCACAATGCGTTTTCTGAGGCCCGCTTTTTCAGTCTTCTCCCTTTGCGGCTAGGGCTATATTTAGGTTTGCTCTGAAAGAGCGAATACGGAGGGTCCAATTGCATGTGGGGCTGCGTAAAGGCTCCCCTGGGGAGTTCAGTTGTACCCAAAGCCTTCCTTTAGGGGCACTTTTGGATGGGCGAAAAAGGGCTCGGAAAGCATTTTCAGGGGCCCGATTTTTCAGTCTTCTCCCATGCCGGCTAGGGCTATGTTTAGGTTTCCTCCGAAAGAGCGAACCCGGAGGGTCCAGTTGAATGTGGGGCTGCGAAAGGCTCCCCTGGGGAGTTCAGATGTACCCAAAGCCTTCCTTTGGGGGCACTTTTCAATGGTCCAAACGGACTCACAATGCGTTTTCTGAGGCCCGCTTTTTCAGTCTTCTCCCTTTGCGGCTAGGGCTATATGTAAGCTTGCGTTGAAAGAGTGAACCCGGAGGGTGCAGTTGCATGTGGGGCTGCAAAAAGGCTCCCCTGCAAAGTTCAGTTATACCCAAAGCCTTCCCTTGGGGGCACTTTTGGATGGGCGAAAAGGGCTCAGAAAGCATTTTCTGGGACCCGATTTTTCAGTCGTCTCCGATGCCGCCTAGGGATATATTTAGGCTTGCGTAGAAAGAGTGAAACCGGCGGGTGCAGATGCATGTGGGGCTGCAAAAAGGCTCCCCTGGGGAGTTCACTTGTACCCAAAGCCTTCCTCTGGGGGCACTTTTGGATGGGCGAAAGGGGCATGTAATGCGTTTTCTCAGGCCTGAATTTTCAGTCGTCTCCGATGCCGGCTATGGATACATTTAGGGTTGCTCGGAAAGAGCAAATCCGGAGGGTCCAGTTGAATGTGGGGCTGCAAAAAGGCTCCCCTGGGGAGTTCAGTTGTACCCAAAGCCTTCCTTTGGGGGCACTTTTGGATGGGTGAAAGGGGCTTGTAACACGTTTTCTGGGGCCCGAGTTTTCAGTCTTCTGCCATGCTGGCTAGGGCTATATTTAGGGTTGCTCGGAAACAGCGAACACGGAGGGTCCAGTTGCATGTGGGGCTGCGTAAAGGCTCCCCTGGGGAGTTCACTTGTACCCAAAGCCTTCCTTTGCGGGCACTTTTGGATGGGCGAATGGGGCTTGTAACGCGTTTTCTGGGGCCCGATTTTTCAGTCATCTTCCATGCCGGCCAGGGCTATATTTTTGCTTGCGTAGAAAGAGTAAACCCGGAAGGTCCAGTTGCATGCGGGACTGCATAAAGGCACCCCTGGGGAGTTCACTTGTACCCAAAGCCTTCCTCTGGAGGCACATTTGGATGGGCGAAAGGGGCTTGTAACGCATTTTCTGGGGCCCGAGTTTTCAGTCTTCTGCCATGCTGGCTAGGGTTATATTTAGGGTTGCTCGGAAGCAGCGAACCCGGAGAATCCAGTTGCATGTGGGACTGCGTAAAGGCTCCCCTGGGGAGGTCATTTGTACCCAAAGCCTTCCTCTGGGGGCACTTTTGGATGGGCGAAAGGGGCATGTAATGCGTTTTCTCGGGCCCGAATTTTCAGTCTTCTCCCATGCCGGCTATGGATATATTTAGGGTTGCTCGGAAAGAGCGAATCCGGAGGGTCCAGTTGAATGTGGGGCTACGAAAGGCTCCCCTGGGGAGTTCAGATGTACCCAAAGCCTTCATTTGGGGGCACTTTTCAATGGTCCAAACGGACTCACAATGCGTTTTCTGAGGCCCGCTTTTTCAGTCTTCTCCCTTTGCAGCTAGGGCTATATGTAAGCTTGCGTTGAAAGAGTGAACCCGGAGGGTGCAGTTGCATGTGGGGCTGCAAAATGGCTACCCTGCGGAGTTCAGTTATACCCAAAGCCTTCCTTTAGGGGCACTTTTGGATGGGCGAAAAGGGCTCAGAAAGCATTTTCTTGGACCCGATTTTTCAGTCGTCTCCGATGCCGCCTAGCGATATATTTAGGCTTGCGTAGAAAGAGTGAACCCGGAGGGTGCAGTTGCATGTGGGGCTGCAAAAAGGCTCCCCTGCGGAGTTCAGTTGTACCCAAAGCCTTCCTTTGGGGGCACTTTTGGATGGGCGAAAAGGGCTCAGAAAACATTTTCTGGGACCCGATTTTTCAGTCGTCTCCGATACCGCCTAGGGCTATATTTAGGCTTGCGTAGAGTGAACCCGGAGGGTCCAGTTGCATGTGGGGCTGCAAAAAGGCTCCCCTGCGGAGTTCACTTGTACCCAAAGCCTTCCTTTGGGGGCACATTTGGATGGGCGAAAGGGGCTTGTAACGCGTTTTCTGGGGCCCCATTTTTCAGTCGTCTCCGATGCCACCTAGGGCTATATTTAGGGTTGCTGTGAAAGAGCGAATACGGAGGGTCCAGTTGCATGTGGGGCTGCGTAAAGGCTCCCCTGGGGAGTTCAGTTGTATCCAAAGCCTTCCTTTGCGGGCACTTTTAGATGGGTGAAAGGGGCTTGTAACGCGTTTTCTGGGGCCCGAGTTTTCAGTCTTCTGCCATGCTGGCTAGGGCTATATTTAGGGTTGCTCGGAAACAGCGAACATGGAGGGTCCAGTTGCATGTGGGGCTGCGTAAAGGCTCCCCTGGGGAGGTCATTTGTACCCAAAGCCTTCCTTTGGGGGCACTTTTGGATGGGCGAAAGGGGCTTGTAACGCATTTTCTGGGGCCCGAGTTTTCAGTCTTCTGCCATGCTGGCTAGGGTTATATTTAGGGTTGCTCGGAAACAGCGAACACGGAGGGTCCAGTTGCATGTGGGACTGCGTCAAGGCTCCCCTGGGGAGGTCATTTGTACCCAAACCCTTCCTTTGGGGGCACTTTTGGATGGGTGAAAGGGGCTTGTAACGCGTTTTCTGGGGCCCCATTTTTCAGCCGTCTCCGATGCCAGCTAGGGCTATATTTAGGGTTGCTCGGAAAGAGCGAACACGCAGGGTCCAGTTGCATGTGGGGCTGCGTAAAGGCTCCCCTGGGGAGTTCACTTGTACCCAAAGCCTTCCTTTGGGGGCACTTTTGGATGGGTGAAAGGGGCTTGTAACGCGTTTTCTGGGGCCCCATTTTTCAGTGTTCTGCCATGCCGGCTAGGGATATGTTTAGGTTTGCTCCGAAAGAGCGAACCCGGAGGGTCCAGTTGAATGTGGGGCTGCGTAAAGGCTCCCCTGGGGAGTTCACTTGTACCCAAAGCCTTCCTTTGGGGGAACATTTGGATGGGTGAAAGCTACTTTTAACGCGTTTTCTGGGGCCCGATTTTTCAGTCATCTTCAATGCGGGCCAGGGCTATATTTAGGGTTGCTGTGAAACAGCGAATACGGAGGGTCCAGTTGCATATGGGGCTGTGTAAAGGCTCCCCTGGGGAGTTCATTTGTACCCAAAGCCTTCCTCTGGGGGCACTTTTGGATGGGCGAAAAGGACTCGCAATACGTTTTCTGAGGCCCGCTTTTTCAGTCTTCTCCCTTTGCGGCTAGGGCTATATTTAGGCTTGCGTAGAAAGAGTGAACCCGGAGGGTCCAGTTGCATGTGATTCTGCAAAATGGCTCCCCTGGGGAGTTCATTTGTACCCAAAGCCTTCCTTTGGGGGCACTTTTGCATGGGCGAAAGGGGCATGTAATGCGTTTTCTCGGGCCCGAATTTTCAGTCGTCTCCGATGCCGGCTATGGATATATTTAGGGTTGCTCGGAAAGAGCGAACCCGGAGGGTCCAGTTGCATGTGGGGCTGCGTAAAGGCTCCCCTGGGGAGTTCAGTTGTATCCAAAGCATTCCTTTGGGGGCACTTTTGGATGGGCGAAAGGGGCTTGTAACGCGTTTTCTGAGGCCCGCTTTTTCAGTCTTCTCCCTTTGCAGCTAGGGCTATATTTAAGCTTGCGTTGAAAGAGTGAACCCGGAGGGTGCAGTTGCATGTGGGGCTGCAAAAAGGCTCCCCTGCGGAGTTCAGTTGTACCCAAAGCCTTCATTTGGGGGCACTTTTGGATGGGCGAAAAGGGCTCGAAAAGTATTTTCTGGGGCCCAATTTTTCAGTCGTCTCCGATGCCGTCTAGGGCTGTATTTAGGCTTGCTGTGAAAGAGCGAATAAGGAGGGTCCAGTTGCATGTGGGGCTGCGTAAAGGCTCCTCTGGGGAGTTCAGTTGTACCCAAAGCCTTCCTTTGGGGGCACTCTTGGATGGGCGAAAGGGTCTTGTAACGCGTATTCTCTGGCCCGATTTTTAAATCGGGTACGATTCCGGCTAGGGCTATATTTAGGGTTGCTGTGAAAGAACGAATACGGAGGGTCCAGTTGCATGTGGGACTGCGTAAAGGCTCCCCTGGGGAGTTCACTTGTACCCAAAGCCTTCCTTTGGGGGCACTTTTGGATGGGCGAAAGGGGCTTGTAACACGTTTTCTGGGGACCGATTTTGCAGTTATCTCCCATGCCGGCTAGGGCTATGTTTAGGTTTGCTCCGAAAGAGCGAATCCGGAGGGTCCAGTTGCATGTGGGCCTGTATAAAGGCTCCCCTGCGGAGTTCACGTGTACCCAAAGCCTTCCTTTGGGGGCACTTTTGGATGGGCGAAAGGGACTCGCAATGCGTTTTCTGAGGCCCGCTTTTTCAGTCTTCTCCCTTTGCGGCGAGGGATATATTTAGACTTGCGTAGAAAGAGTGAACCCGGAGAGTCCAGTTGCATGTGGTTCTGCAAATTGGCTCCCCTGGGGAGTTCAGTTGTACCCAAAGCCTTCCTCTGGGGGCACATTTGCATGGGCGAAAGGGGCTTTTAACGCGTTTTCTGGGGCCCGAGTTTTCAGTCTTCTGCCATGCCGTCTAGCGTTATATTTAGGGTTGCTCGGAAACAGCGAACCCGGAGGGTCCAGTTGCATGTGGGACTGCGTAAAGGCTCCCCTGGGGAGGTCATTTGTACCCAAAGCCTTCCTTTGGGGGCACTTTTGGATGGGCGAAAGGGGCATGTAATGCGTTTTCTGGGGCCCGATTTTTCAGTCGTCTCCGATGCCAGCTAGGGCTATATTTAGGGTTGCTCGGAAAGAGCGAACCCGGAGGGTCCAGTTGCATGTGGGGCTGCGTAAAGGCTCCCCTGGGGAGTTCAGTTGTACCCAAAGCCTTCCTTTGGGGGCACTTTTGGATGGGCGAATAGGGCTCGAAATGTATTTTCTAGGGCCCGATTTTTCAGTCGTCTCCGATGCCGTCTAGGGCTGTATTTAGGCTTGCTGTGAAAGAGCGAATAAGGAGGGTCCAGTTGCATGTGGGGCTGCATAAAGGCTCCCCTAGGGAGTTCAGTTGTACCCAAAGCCTTCCTTTGGGGGCTCTTTTGGATTGGCGAAAGGGGCTTGTATCTCGTTTTCTGGGGCCCCATTTTTCAGTCGTCTTCAATGCAGGTCAGGGCTATATTTAGGGCTGCTTGGAAAGAGCGAATACGGAGGGTCCAGTTGCATGTGGGGCTGCGTAAAGGCTCCCCTGGGGAGTTCAGTTGTACCCAAAGCCTTCCTTTAAGGGCACTTTTGGATGGGCGAAAGGGACTCGCAATGCGTTTTCTGGGGCCCGTTTTTTCAGTCTTCTCCCATTGCGGTTAGGACTATATTTAAGGTTGCGTTGAAAGAGTGAACCCAGAGGGTGCAGTTCCATGTGGGGCTGCGTAAAGGCTCCCCTGGGGAGTTCAGTTGTATCCAAAGCCTTCCTTTGGGGGCACTTTTGGATGGCCGAAAAGGGTTCGGAAAGCATTTTCTGGGGCCCGATTTGTCTGTCGTCTCCGATGCCGCCTAGGGCTATATTTAGGGTTGCTGTGAAAGAGCGAATACGGAGGGTCCAGTTGCATGTGGGGCTGCGTAAAGGCTCCCCTGGGGAGTTCAGTTGTACCCAAAGCCTTCCTTTGGGGGCACTTTTGGATGGGCGAAAAAGTACTTGGAAAACATTTTCTGGGGCCTGATTTTTCAGTCATCTCCGATGCCGCCTAGGGTTATATTTAGGCTTGCTGTGAAAGAGCGAATAAGGAGGGTCCAGTTGCATGTGGGGCTGCATAAAGGCTCCCCTGGGGAGTTCACTTGTACCCAAAGCCTTCCTTTGGGTGCACTTTTGGATGGGCGAAAGGGGCTTGTATCTCGTTGTCTTTGGCCCGATTTTTCAGTCGTCTCCCATGCCGGCTAGGGATATGTTTAGTGTTGCTCGGAAACAGCGAACCCGGAGGGTCCAATTGCATGTGGGGTTGCATAAAGGCTCCCCTGGGGAGTTCAGTTGTACCCAAAGCCTTCCTTTGGGGGCACTTTTGAATGGGCGAAAGGGTCTTGTAACGCGTTTTCTTGGACCCGATTTTTCAGTCGTGTACGATTCCGGCTAGGGCTATATTTAGTGTTCCTCGGAAACAGCGAACAAGGAGGGTCCAGTTGCATATGGGTCTGCAAATTGGCTCCCCTGGGGAGTTCAGTTGTATCCAAAGCCTTCCTCTGGGGGCACTTTTGGATGGGTGAAAGGGGCTTGTAACGCGTTTTCTGGGGATTGAGTTTTCAGAATTCTGCCATGCTGACTAGGGTTATATTTAGGGTTGCTCGGAAACAGCGAACCCGGAGGGTCCAGTTTCATGTGGGACTGCGTAAAGGCTCCCCTGGGGAGTTCACTTGTACCCAAAGCCTTCCTTTGGGGGCACTTTTGGATGGGCGAAAGGGGCTTGTAACACGTTTTCTGGGGACCGATTTTGCAGTTATCTCCCATGCCGGCTAGGGCTATGTTTAGGTTTGCTCCGAAAGAGCGAATCCGGAGGGTGCAGTTGCATGTGGGCCTGTATAAAGGCTCCCCTGGGGAGTTCACGTGTACCCAAAGCCTTCCTTTGGGGGCACTTTTGGATGGGTGAAAGGGACTCGCAATGCGTTTTCTGAGGCCCGCTTTTTCAGTCTTCTCCCTTTGCGGCTAGGGATATCTTAAGACTTGCGTAGAAAGAGTGAACCCGGAGGGTCCAGTTGCATGTGGTTCTGCAAAATGGTTCCCCTGGGGAATTCACTTGTACCCAAAGCATTCCCCTGGGGCACTTTTGGATGGGCGAACGGGGCATGTAATGGGTTTTCTCAGGCCCGATTTTTCAGTCGTCTCCAATGCCGGCTATGGATATATTTAGGGTTACTCGGAAAGAGCGAATCCGGCGGGTACAGTAGAATGTGAGGCTGCGTAAAGGCTCCCCTGGGGAGTTCAGATGTACCCAAAGCCTTCCTTTGGGGGCACTTTTCAATGGTCCAAAGGGACTCACAATGCGTTTTCTGAGGCCCGCTTTTTCAGTCTTCTCCCTTTGCGGCTAGGGCTATATTTAGGTTTGCTCTGAAAGAGCGAATACGGAGGGTCCAGTTGCATGTGGGGCTGCGTAAAGGCTCCCCTGGGGAGGTCATTTGTACCCAAAGCCTTCCTTTAGGGGCACTTTTGGATGGGCGAAAAAGGGCTTGGAAAGCATTTTCAGGGGCCCGATTTTTCAGTCTTCTCCCATGCCGGCTAGGGCTATGTTTAGGTTTCCTCCGAAAGAGCGAACCCGGAGGGTCCAGTTGCATGTGGGACTGCGTAAAGGCTCCCCTGGGGAGGTCATTTGTACCCAAAGCCTTCCTTTGGGGGCACTTTTGGATGGGCGAAAGGGGCTTGTAACGCGTTTTCTGGGGCCCCATTTTTCAGCCGTCTCCGATGCTAGCTAGGGCTATATTTAGGGTTGCTCGGAAAGAGCGAACACGCAGGGTCGAGTTGCATGTGGGGCTGCGTAAAGGCTCCCCTGGGGAGTTCACTTCTACCCAAAGCCTTCCTTTGGGGGCACTTTTGGATGGGTGAAAGGGGCTTGTAACGCGTTTTCTGGGACCCCATTTTTCAGTGTTCTGCCATGCTGGCTAGGGTTATATTTAGGGTTGCTGGGAAAGTTCGAATACGGAGGGTCCAGTTGCATGTGGGGCTGCGTAAAGGCTCCCCTGGGGAGTTCAGTTGTACCCAAAGCCTTCCTTTGGGGGCACTTTTGGATGGGCGAAAAAGGGCTCGGAAAGCATTTTCTGGGGCCGATTTTTCATTCTTCTCCCATGCCGGCTAAGGTTATGTTTAGGTTTGCTCCGAAAGAGCGAACCCGGAGGGTCCAGTTGAATGTGGGGCTGCGTAAAGGCTCCCCTGCGGAGGTCATTTGTACCCAAAGCCTTCCTTTGGGGGAACATTTGGATGGGTGAAAGCTGCTTTTAACGCGTTTTCTGGGGCCCGATTTTTCAGTCGTCTCCAATGCGGGCCAGGGCTATATTTAGGGTTGCTGTGAAAGAGCGAATACGGAGGGTCCAGTTGAATGTGAGGCTGCGTAAAGGCTCCCCTGGGGAGTTCACTTGTACCCAAAGCCTTCCTTTGGGGGCACTTTTCAATGGTCCAAAGGGACTCACAATGCGTTTTCTGAGACCCGCTTTTTCAGTCTTCTCCCTTTGCGGCTAGGGCTATATTTAAGCTTGCGTTGAAAGCGTGAACCCGGAGGGTGCAGCTGCATGTGGGGCTGCAAAAAGGCTCCCCTAGGGAGTTCAGTTGTACCCAAAGCCTTCCTTTGGGGGCTCTTTTGGATTGGCGAAAGGGGCTTGTATCTCGTTTTCTGGGGCCCCATTTTTCAGTCGTCTTCAATGCAGGTCAGGGCTATATTTAGGGTTGCTTGGAAAGAGCGAATACGGAGGGTCCAGTTGCATGTGGGGCTGCGTAAAGGCTCCCCTGGGGAGTTCAGTTGTACCCAAAGCCTTCCTTTGGGGGCACTTTTGGATGGGCGAAAGGGACTCGCAATGCATTTTCTGGGCCCGTTTTTTCAGTCTTCTCCCATTGCGGTTAGGACTATATTTAAGGTTGCGTTGAAAGAGTGAACCCAGAGGGTGCAGTTCCATGTGGGGCTGCGTAAAGGCTCCCCTGGGGAGTTCAGTTGTATCCAAAGCCTTCCTTTGGGGGCACTTTTGGATGGCCGAAAAGGGTTCGGAAAGCATTTTCTGGGGCCCGATTTGTCTGTCGTCTCCGATGCCGCCTAGGGCTATATTTAGGCTTGCTGTGAAAGAGCGAATACGGAGGGTCCAGTTGCATGTGGGGCTGCGTAAAGGCTCCCCTGGGGAGTTCACTTGTACCCAAAGCCTTCCTTTGGGGGCACTTTTGGATGGGCGAAAAAGTACTTGGAAAACATTTTCTGGGGCCTGATTTTTCAGTCATCTCCGATGCCGCCTAGGGTTATATTTAGGCTTGCTGTGAAAGAGCGAATAAGGAGGGTCCAGTTGCATGTGGGGCTGCATAAAGGCTCCCCTGGGGAGTTCACTTGTACCCAAAGCCTTCCTTTGGGTGCACTTTTGGATGGGCGAAAGGGGCTTGTATCTCGTTGTCTTTGGCCCGATTTTTCAGTCGTCTCCCATGCCGGCTAGGGATATGTTTAGTGTTGCTCGGAAACAGCGAACCCGGAGGGTCCAATTGCATGTGGGGTTGCATAAAGGCTCCCCTGGGGAGTTCAGTTGTACCCAAAGCCTTCCTTTGGGGGCACTTTTGAATGGGCGAAAGGGTCTTGTAACGCGTTTTCTTGGACCCGATTTTTCAGTCGTGTACGATTCCGGCTAGGGCTATATTTAGTGTTCCTCGGAAACAGCGAACAAGGAGGGTCCAGTTGCATATGGGTCTGCAAATTGGCTCCCCTGGGGAGTTCAGTTGTACCCAAAGCCTTCCTCTGGGGGCACTTTTGGATGGGTGAAAGGGGCTTGTAACGCGTTTTCTGGGGATTGAGTTTTCAGAATTCTGCCATGCTGACTAGGGTTATATTTAGGGTTGCTCGGAAACAGCGAACCCGGAGGGTCCAGTTGCATGTGGGACTGCGTAAAGGCTCCCCTGGGGAGTTCACTTGTACCCAAAGCCTTCCTTTGGGGGCACTTTTGGATGGGCGAAAGGGGCTTGTAACACGTTTTCTGGGGACCGATTTTGCAGTTATCTCCCATGCCGGCTAGGGCTATGTTTAGGTTTGCTCCGAAAGAGCGAATCCGGAGGGTCCAGTTGCATGTGGGCCTGTATAAAGGCTCCCCTGGGGAGTTCACGTGTACCCAAAGCCTTCCTTTGGGGGCACTTTTGGATGGGTGAAAGGGACTCGCAATGCGTTTTCTGAGGCCCGCTTTTTCAGTCTTCTCCCTTTGCGGCTAGGGATATCTTTAGGCTTGCGTAGAAAGAGTGAACCCGGAGGGTCCAGTTGCATGTGATTCTGCAAAATGGCTCCCCTGGGGAGTTCAGTTGTATCCAAAGCATTCCTTTGGGGGCACTTTTGGATGGGCGAAAGGGGCTTGTAACGCGTTTTCTGAGGCCCCGCTTTTTCAGTCTTCTCCCTTTGCAGCTAGGGCTATATTTAAGCTTGCGTTGAAAGAGTGAACCCGGAGGGTGCAGTTGCATGTGGGGCTGCAAAAAGGCTCCCCTGCGGAGTTCACTTGTACCCAAAGCCTTCATTTGGGGGCACTTTTGGATGGGCGAAAAGGGCTCGAAAAGTATTTTCTGGGGCCCAATTTTTCAGTCGTCTCCGATGCCGCCTAGGGATATATTTAGGCTTGCTGTGAAAGAGCGAATAAGGAGGGTCCAGTTGCATGTGGGGCTGCGTAAAGGCTCCCCTGGGGAGTTCAGTTGTACCCAAAGCCTTCCTTTAAGGGCACTTTTGGATGGGCGAAAGGGGCTTGTAACGCGTTTTCTGGGGCCCCATTTTTCAGTCGTCTTCAATGCGGATCAGGGCTATATTTCGGGTTGCTTGGAAAGAGCGAATAAGGAGGGTCCAGTTGCATGTGGGGCTGCGTAAAGTCTCCTCTGGGGAGTTCAGTTGTACCCAAAGCCTTCCTTTGGGGGCACTCTTGGATGGGCGAAAGGGTCTTGTAACGCGTATTCTCTGGCCCGATTTTTCAATCGGGTACGATTCCGGCTAGGGCTATATTTAGGGTTGCTGTGAAAGAACGAATACGGAGGGTCCAGTTGCATGTGGGTCTGCAAAAAGTCTCCCCTGGGGAGTTCAGTTGTACCCAAAGCCTTCCTCTGGGGGCACTTTTGGATGGGCGAAAGGGGCTTGTAACGTGTTTTCTGGGGCCCGAGTTTTCAGTCTTCTGCCATGCTGGCTATCGTTATATTTAGGGTTGCTCGGAAACAGCGAACCCGGAGGGTCCAGTTGCATGTGGGCCTGTATAAAGGCTCCCCTGGGGAGTTCACTTCTACCCAAAGCCTTCCTTTGGGGGCACTTTTGGATGGGCGAAAGGGACTCGCAATGCGTTTTCTGAGGCCCGCTTTTTCAGTCTTCTCCCTTTGCGGCGAGGGCTATGTTAGGTTTGCTCCGAAAGAGCGAATCCGGAGGGTCCAGTTGCATGTGGGCCTGTATAAAGGCTCCCCTGGGGAGTTCACTTCTACCCAAAGCCTTCCTTTGGGGGCACTTTTGGATGGGCGAAAGGGACTCGCAATGCGTTTTCTGAGGCCCGCTTTTTCAGTCTTCTCCTTTGCGGCGAGGGATATATTTAGACTTGCGTAGAAAGAGTGAACCCGGAGAGTCCAGTTGCATGTGGTTCTGCAAATTGGCTCCCCTGGGGAGTTCAGTTGTACCCAAAGCCTTCCTCTGGGGGCACTTTTGCATGGGCGAAAGGGGCATGTAATGCGTTTTCTGGGGCCCGATTTTTCAGTCGTCTCCGATGCCAGCTAGGCTATATTTAGGGTTGCTCGGAAAGAGCGAACCCGGAGGGTCCAGTTGCATGTGGGGCTGCGTAAAGGCTCCCCTGGGAGTTCAGTTGTACCCAAAGCCTCCTTTGGGGGCACTTTTGGATGGGCGAAAAGGGCTCGAAATGTATTTTCTAGGGCCCGATTTTTCAGTCGTCTCCGATGCCGCCTAGGGCTGTATTTAGGCTTGCTGTGAAAGAGCGAATAAGGAGGGTCCAGTTGCATGTGGGGCTGCATAAAGGCTCCCCTAGGGAGTTCAGTTGTACCCAAAGCCTTCCTTTGGGGGCTCTTTTGGATTGGCGAAAGGGGCTTGTATCTCGTTTTCTGGGGCCCCATTTTTCAGTCGTCTTCAATGCAGGTCAGGGCTATATTTAGGGTTGCTTGGAAAGAGCGAATACGGAGGGTCCAGTTGCATGTGGGGCTGCATAAAGGCTCCCCTGGGGAGTTCAGTTGTACCCAAAGCCTTCCTTTAAGGGCACTTTAGGATGGGCGAAAGGGACTCGCAATGCGTTTTCTGGGGCCCGTTTTTTCAGTCTTCTCCCATTGCGGTTAGGACTATATTTAAGGTTGCGTTGAAAGAGTGAACCCAGAGGGTGCAGTTCCATGTGGGGCTGCGTAAAGGCTCCCCTGGGGAGTTCAGTTGTATCCAAAGCCTTCCTTTGGGGGCACTTTTGGATGGCCGAAAAGGGTTCGGAAAGCATTTTCTGGGGCCCGATTTGTCTGTCGTCTCCGATGCCGCCTAGGGCTATATTTAGGCTTGCTGTGAAAGAGCGAATACGGAGGGTCCAGTTGCATGTGGGGCTGCGTAAAGGCTCCCTTGGGGAGTTCACTTGTACCCAAAGCCTTCCTTTGGGGGCACTTTTGGATGGGCGAAAAGTACTTGGAAAGCATTTTCTGGGGCCTGATTTTTCAGTCATCTCCGATGCCGCCTAGGGTTATATTTAGGCTTGCTGTGAAAGAGCGAATAAGGAGGGTCCAGTTGCATGTGGGGCTGCATAAAGGCTCCCCTGGGGAGTTCACTTGTACCCAAAGCCTTCCTTTGGGTGAACTTTTGGATGGGCAAAAGGGGCTTGTATCTCGTTGTTTTTGGCCCGATTTTTCAGTCGTCTCCATGCCGGCTAGGGATATGTTTAGTGTTGCTCGGAAACAGCGAACCCGGAGGGTCCAATTGCATGTGGGGTTGCATAAAGGCTCCCCTGGGGAGTTCAGTTGTACCCAAAGCCTTCCTTTGGGGGCACTTTTGAATGGGCGAAAGGGTCTTGTAACGCGTTTTCTTGGACCCGATTTTTCAGTCGTGTACGATTCCGGCTAGGGCTATATTTAGTGTTCCTCGGAAACAGCGAACAAGGAGGGTCCAGTTGCATATGGGTCTGCAAATTGGCTCCCCTGGGGAGTTCAGTTGTACCCAAAGCCTTCCTCTGGGGGCACTTTTGGATGGGTGAAAGGGGCTTGTAACGCGTTTTCTGGGGATTGAGTTTTCAGAATTCTGCCATGCTGACTAGGGTTATATTTAGGGTTGCTCGGAAACAGCGAACCCGGAGGGTCCAGTTGCATGTGGACTGCGTAAAGGCTCCCCTGGGGAGTTCACTTGTACCCAAAGCCTTCTTTGGGGGCACTTTTGGATGGGCGAAAGGGGCTTGTAACACGTTTTCTGGGGACCGATTTTGCAGTTATCTCCCATGCCGGCTAGGGCTATGTTTAGGTTTGCTCCGAAGAGCGAATCCGGAGGGTCCAGTTGCATGTGGGCCTGTATAAAGGCTCCCCTGGGGAGTTCACGTGTACCCAAAGCCTTCCTTTGGGGGCACTTTTGGATGGGTGAAAGGGACTCGCAATGCGTTTTCTGAGGCCCGCTTTTTCAGTCTTCTCCCTTTGCGGCTAGGGATATCTTTAGACTTGCGTAGAAAGAGTGAACCCGGAGGGTCCAGTTGCATGTGGTTCTGCAAAATGGTTCCCCTGGGGAATTCACTTGTACCCAAAGCCTTCCCCTGGGGCACTTTTGGATGGGCGAACGGGGCATGTAATGGGTTTTCTCAGGCCCGATTTTTCAGTCGTCTCCAATGCCGGCTATGGATATATTTAGGGTTACTCGGAAAGAGCGAATCCGGCGGGTACAGTAGAATGTGAGGCTGCGTAAAGGCTCCCCTGGGGAGTTCAGATGTACCCAAAGCCTTCCTTTGGGGGCACTTTTCAATGGTCCAAACGGACTCACAATGCGTTTTCTGAGGCCCCGCTTTTTCAGTCTTCTCCCTTTGCGGCTAGGCTATATTTAGGTTTGCTCTGAAAGAGCGAATACGGAGGGTCCAGTTGCATGTGGGGCTGCGTAAAGGCTCCCCTGGGGAGGTCATTTGTACCCAAAGCCTTCCTTTAGGGGCACTTTTGGATGGGCGAAAAAGGGCTTGGAAAGCATTTTCAGGGGCCTGATTTTTCAGTCTTCTCCCATGCCAGCTAGGGCTATGTTTAGGTTTCCTCCGAAAGAGCGAACCCGGAGGGTCCAGTTGCATGTGGGACTGCGTAAAGGCTCCCCTGGGGAGGTCATTTGTACCCAAAGCCTTCCTTTGGGGGCACTTTTCAATGGTCCAAAGGGACTCACAATGCGTTTTCTGAGACCCGCTTTTACAGTCTTCTCCCTTTGCGGCTAGGGCTATATTTAAGCTTGCGTTGAAAGCGTGAACCCGGAGGGTGCAGCTGCATGTGGGGCTGCAAAAAGGCTCCCCTAGGGAGTTCACTTGTACCCAAAGCCTTCCTTTGGGGGCTCTTTTGGATTGGCGAAAGGGGCTTGTATCTCGTTTCTGGGGCCCCATTTTTCAGTCGTCTTCAATGCAGGTCAGGGCTATATTTAGGGTTGCTTGGAAAGAGCGAATACGGAGGGTCCAGTTGCATGTGGGGCTGCGTAAAGGCTCCCCTGGGGAGTTCAGTTGTACCCAAAGCCTTCCTTTAAGGGCACTTTTGGATGGGCGAAAGGACTCGCAATGCGTTTTCTGGGGCCCGTTTTTTCAGTCTTCTCCCATTGCGGTTAGGGCTATATTTAAGGTTGCGTTGAAAGAGTGAACCCAGAGGGTGCAGTTCCATGTGGGGCTGCGTAAAGGCTCCCCTGGGGAGTTCAGTTGTATCCAAAGCCTTCCTTTGGGGGCACTTTTGGATGGCCGAAAAGGGTTCGGAAAGCATTTTCTGGGGCCCGATTTGTCTGTCGTCTCCGATGCCGCCTAGGGCTATATTTAGGCTTGCTGTGAAAGAGCGAATAAGGAGGGTCCAGTTGCATGTGGGGCTGCATAAGGCTCCCCTGGGGAGTTCACTTGTA
>NW_027076115.1:0-2500 GCF_963932015.1 Anas acuta
CTAACCCTAACCCTAACCCTAACCCTAACCCTAACCCTAACCCTAACCCTAACCTAACCCTAACCCTAACCCTAACCCTAACCCTAACCCTAACCCTAACCCTAACCCTAACCCTAACCCTAACCCTAACCCTAACCCTAACCCTAACCCTAACCCTAACCCTAACCCTAACCCTAACCCTAACCCTAACCCTAACCCTAACCCTAACCCTAACCCTAACCCTAACCCTAACCCTAACCCTAACCCTAACCCTAACCCCTAACCCTAACCCTAACCCTAACCCTAACCCTAACCCTAACCCTAACCCTAACCCTAACCCTAACCCTAACCCTAACCCTAACCCTAACCCTAACCCCCTAACCCTAACCCTAACCCTAACCCTAACCCTAACCCTAACCCTAACCCTAACCCTAACCCTAACCCTAACCCTAACCCTAACCCTAACCCTAACCCTAACCCTAACCCTAACCCTAACCCCTAACCCTAACCCTAACCCTAACCCTAACCCTAACCCTAACCCTAACCCTAACCCTAACCCTAACCCTAACCCTAACCCTAACCCTAACCCTAACCCTAACCCTAACCCTAACCCTAACCCTAACCCTAACCCTAACCCTAACCCTAACCCTAACCCTAACCCTAACCCTAACCCTAACCCTAACCCTAACCCTAACCCTAACCCTAACCCTAACCCTAACCCTAACCCTAACCCTAACCCTAACCCTAACCCTAACCCTAACCCTAACCCTAACCCTAACCCTAACCCTAACCCTAACCCTAACCCTAACCCTAACCCTAACCCTAACCCTAACCCTAACCCTAACCCTAACCCTAACCCTAACCCTAACCCTAACCCTAACCCTAACCCTAACCCTAACCCTAACCCTAACCTAACCCTAACCCTAACCCTAACCCTAACCCTAACCCTAACCCTAACCCTAACCCTAACCCTAACCCTAACCCTAACCCTAACCCTAACCCTAACCCTAACCCTAACCCTAACCCTAACCCTAACCCTAACCCTAACCCTAACCCTAACCCTAACCCTAACCCTAACCCTAACCCTAACCCTAACCCTAACCCTAACCCTAACCCCTAACCCTAACCCTAACCCTAACCCTAACCCTAACCCTAACCCTAACCCTAACCCTAACCCTAACCCTAACCCTAACCCTAACCCTAACCCTAACCCTAACCCTAACCCTAACCCTAACCCTAACCCTAACCCTAACCCTAACCCTAACCCTAACCCTAACCCTAACCCTAACCCTAACCCTAACCCTAACCCTAACCCTAACCCTAACCCTAACCCTAACCCTAACCCTAACCCTAACCCTAACCCTAACCCTAACCCTAACCCTAACCCTAACCCTAACCCTAACCCTAACCCTAACCCTAACCCTAACCCTAACCCTAACCCTAACCCTAACCCTAACCCTAACCTAACCCTAACCCTAACCCTAACCCTAACCCTAACCCTAACCCTAACCCTAACCCTAACCCTAACCCTAACCCTAACCCTAACCCTAACCCTAACCCTAACCCTAACCCTAACCCTAACCCTAACCCTAACCCTAACCCTAACCCTAACCCTAACCCTAACCCTAACCCTAACCCTAACCCTAACCCTAACCCTAACCCTAACCCTAACCCTAACCCTAACCCTAACCCTAACCCTAACCCTAACCCTAACCCTAACCCTAACCCTAACCCTAACCCTAACCCTAACCCTAACCCTAACCCTAACCCTAACCCTAACCCTAACCCTAACCCTAACCCTAACCCTAACCCTAACCCTAACCCTAACCCTAACCCTAACCCTAACCCTAACCCTAACCCTAACCCTAACCCTAACCCTAACCCTAACCCTAACCCTAACCCTAACCCTAACCCTAACCCTAACCCTAACCCTAACCCTAACCCTAACCCTAACCCTAACCCTAACCCTAACCCTAACCCTAACCCTAACCCTAACCCTAACCCTAACCCTAACCCTAACCCTAACCCTAACCCTAACCCTAACCCTAACCCTAACCCTAACCCTAACCCTAACCCTAACCCTAACCCTAACCCTAACCCTAACCCTAACCCTAACCCTAACCCTAACCCTAACCCTAACCCTAACCCTAACCCTAACCCTAACCCTAACCCTAACCCTAACCCTAACCCTAACCCTAACCCTAACCCTAACCCTAACCCTAACCCTAACCCTAACCCTAACCCTAACCCTAACCCTAACCCTAACCCTAACCCTAACCCTAACCCTAACCCTAACCCTAACCCTAACCCTAACCCTAACCCTAACCCTAACCCTAACCCTAACCCTAACCCTAACCCTAACCCTAACCCTAACCCTAACCCTAACCCTAACCCTAACCCTAACCCTAACCCTAACCCTAACCCTAACCCTAACCCTAACCCTAACCCTAACCCTAACCCTAACCCTAACCCTAACCCTAACCCTAACCCTAACCCTAACCCTAACCCTAACCCTAACCCT
>NW_027076115.1:10000-134199 GCF_963932015.1 Anas acuta
GTGTCAAGGTGCATGTGGAGCTGCGTAAAGTCTCCCCTGGGGAGTTCACTTGTACCCAAAGCCTTCCTTTGGGGGCACTTTTGGATGGGCGAAAAGGGCTTGCAACGCATTTCCTGGGGCCTGATTTTTCAGTCGTCTTCGATGCCCGCTAGGGCTATGTTTAGGGATGTTCGGAAACAGCGAACCCGGAGGTTGCAGTTGCATGTGAGGCTGCGTAAAGGCTCCCCTGGGGAGTTCACTTTTACCCAAAGCCTTCCTTTGGGGGCACTTTTGGATGGTCCAAAGGGGCTAGCAACGCATTTCCGTGGGCCTGATTTTTCACCCGTCTCCGATGACGGCAAGGTCTACGTTTAGGTTTGCTCAGGAACAGCGAACCCGGAGGGTCCAGTTGCATGTGGGGCTGCGTAAAGGCTCCCCTGGGGAGTTCACTTGTACCCAAAGCCTTCCTTTGGGGGCACTTTTGGATGGGCGAAAAGGGCTCTTAACGCATTTCCTGGGGCCTGATTTTTCAGTCGTCTCCGATGCCGGCTAGGGCTATGTTTAGGGATGCTCGGAAACAGCGAACCCGGAGTGTCCAGTTGCATGTGGGGCTGCATAAAGGCTCCCCTGGGGAGTTCACTTGTACCCAAAGCCTTCCTTTGGGGGCACTTTTGGATGGTCCAAAGGGGCTTGCAACGCGTTTTCTGGGGCTCGGTTTTTCAGTCTTCTCCCATGCCGGCTAGGGATATATTTAGGGTTGCTTGGAAATAGCAAACCCGGAGGGTCCAGTTGCATGTGGGGCTGCGTAAAGGCTCCCCTGGGGAGTTCACTTGTACCCAAAGTCTTCCTTTGGGGGCACTTCTGGATGGGCGAAAGGGGCTTGCAACGCATTTCCTGGGGCCTGATTTTTCAGTCGTCTTCGATGCCCGCTAGGGCTATGTTTAGGGATGCTCGGAAACAGCGAACCCGGAGGTTGCAGTTTCATGTGGGGCTGCGTAAAGGCTCCCCTGGGGAGTTCACTTGTACCCAAAGCCTTCCTTTGGGGGCACTTTTGGATGGTCCAAAGGGGCTAGCAACGCATTTCCGTGGGCCTGATTTTTCACCCGTCTCCGATGACGGCAAGGTCTACGTTTAGGTTTGCTCAGGAACAGCGAACCCGGAGGGTCCAGTTGCATGTGGGGCTGCGTAAAGGCTCCCCTGGGGAGTTCACTTGTACCCAAAGCCTTCCTTTGGGGGCACTTTTGGATGGGCGAAAAGGGCTCTTAACGCATTTCCTGGGGCCAGATTTTTCAGTCGTCTCCGATGCCGGCTAGGGCTATGTTTAGGGATGCTCGGAAACAGCGAACCCGGAGGGTCCAGTTGCATGTGGGGCTGCATAAAGGCTCCCCTGGGGAGTTCACTTGTACCCAAAGCCTTCCTTTGGGGGCACTTTTGGATGGTCCAAAGGGGCTTGCAACGCGTTTTCTGGGGCTCGGTTTTTCAGTCTTCTCCCATGCCGGCTAGGGATATATTTAGGGTTGCTTGGAAATAGCAAACCCGGAGGGTCCAGTTGCATGTGGGGCTGCGTAAAGGCTCCCCTGGGGAGTTCACTTGTACCCAAAGTCTTCCTTTGGGGGCACTTCTGGATGGGCGAAAGGGGCTTGCAACGCATTTCCTGGGGCCTGATTTTTCACTCGTCTCCGATGACGGCTAGGGCTACGTTTAGTTTTGCTCAGGAACAGCGAAACCGGAGGGTCCAGTTGCATGTGAGGCTGCGTAAAGGCTCCCCTGGGGAGTTCTCTTGTACCCAAAGCCTTCCTTTTGGGGTACTTTTGGATGGGCGAAAAGGGCTCGCAATGCATTTCCTGGGGCCTGATTTTTCCGTCGTCTTCGATGCCGGCTAGGGCTATGTTTAGGGATGCTCGGAATCAGCGAACCCGGAGGGTCCAGTTGCATGTGGGGCTGCGTAAAGGCTCCCCTGGGGAGTTCACTTGTACCCAAAGCCTTCCTTTGGGGGCACTTTTGGATGGGCGAAAAGGGCTCTTAACGCATTTCCTGGGGCCTGATTTTTCAGTCGTCTCCGATGCCGGCTAGGGCTATGTTTAGGGATGCTCGGAAACAGCGAACCCGGAGGGTCCAGTTGCATGTGGGGCTGCATAAAGGCTCCCCTGGGGAGTTCACTTGTACCCAAAGCCTTCCTTTGGGGGCACTTTTGGATGGTCCAAAGGGGCTTGCAACGCGTTTTCTGGGGCTCGGTTTTTCAGTCTTCTCCCATGCCGGCTAGGGATATATTTAGGGTTGCTTGGAAATAGCAAACCCGGAGGGTCCAGTTGCATGTGGGGCTGCGTAAAGGCTCCCCTGGGGAGTTCACTTGTACCCAAAGTCTTCCTTTGGGGGCACTTCTGGATGGGCGAAAGGGGCTTGCAACGCGTTTCCTGGGGCCTGATTTTTCACTCGTCTCCGATGACGGCTAGGGCTATGTTTAGGGATGCTCGGAATCAGCGAACCCGGAGGGTCCAGTTGCATGTGGGGCTGCGTAAAGGCTCCCCTGGGGAGTTCACTTGTACCCAAAGCCTTCCTTTTGTGACACCTTTGGATGGTCCAAAGGGGCTTGCATCGCGTTTCCTGGGGACTGATTTTTCGATGGTCTTCGATGCCGGCTAGGGCTATGTTTAGGGATGCTCGGAAACAGCGAACCCGGAGGGTCCAGTTGCATGTGGGGCTGCGTAAACGCTCCCCTGGGAACTTCAGATGTACCCAAAGCCTTTTTTTGGGGGCACTTTTGGATGGTCCAAAGGGGCTTGCAACGCGTTTTCTGGGGCCCGGTTTTTCCGTCTTCTCCCATGCCGGCTAGGGGTATATTTAGGGTTCCTCGGAAACAGCGAACCTGGAGGGTCCAGTTGCATGTGGGGCTGCGTAAAGGCTCCCCTGGGGAGTTCACTATTACCCAAAGCCTTCTTTTGGGGGCACTTTTGGATGGGCGAAAAGGGCTCGTAACGCATTTCCTGGGGACTGATTTTTCAGTTGTCTTCGATGTTGGCTAGGGCTATGTATAGGGATGCTCGGAAAAATCGAACCCGGAGTGTCCAGTTGCATGTGGGGCTGCGTAAAGGCTCCCCTGGGGAGTTCACTTGTACCCAAAGTCTTCCTTTGGGGACTCTTCTGGATGGGCGAAAAGGGCTCGCAACGCATTTCCTGGGGCCTGATTTTTCCGTCGTCTTCGATGCCGTCTAGGGCTATGTTTAGGGATGCTCGGAAACAGCGAACCCGGAGGGTCCAGTTGCATGTGGGGCTGCGTAAAGGCTCCCCTGGGGAGTTCACTTGTACCCAAAGCCTTCCTTTTGTGACACTTTTGGATGGTCCAAAGGGGCTTGCATCGCGTTTCCTGGGGACTGATTTTTTGATGGTCTTCGATGCCGGCTAGGGCTATGTTTAGGGATGCTCGGAAACAGCGAACCCGGAGGGTCCAGTTGCATGTGGGGCTGCGTAAACGCTCCCCTGGGAACTTCAGATGTACCCAAAGCCTTTTTTTGGGGGCACTTTTGGATGGTCCAAAGGGGCTTGCAACGCGTTTTCTGGGGCCCGGTTTTTCAGTCTTCTCCCATGCCGGCTAGGGGTATATTTAGGGTTCCTCGGAAACAGCGAACCTGGAGGGTCCAGTTGCATGTGGGGCTGCGTAAAGGCTCCCCTGGGGAGTTCACTTTTACCCAAAGCCTTCTTTTGGGGGCACTTTTGGATTGGCGAAAGGGGCTTGCAACGCGTTTTCTGGGCCCGTTTTTTCAGTCTGCTCCCAATCCGGCTAGGGATATATTTAACCTTAATGTGAAAGAGCGTACACGGAGTGTCAAGGTGCATGTGGAGCTGCGTAAAGTCTCCCCTGGGGAGTTCACTTGTACCCAAAGCCTTCCTTTGGGGGCACTTTTGGATGGGCGAAAAGGGCTTGCAACGCATTTCCTGGGGCCTGATTTTTCAGTCGTCTTCGATGCCCGCTAGGGCTATGTTTAGGGATGTTCGGAAACAGCGAACCCGGAGGTTGCAGTTGCATGTGGGGCTGCGTAAAGGCTCCCCTGGGGAGTTCACTTTTACCCAAAGCCTTCCTTTGGGGGCACTTTTGGATGGTCCAAAGGGGCTAGCAACGCATTTCCGTGGGCCTGATTTTTCACCCGTCTCCGATGACGGCAAGGTCTACGTTTAGGTTTGCTCAGGAACAGCGAACCCGGAGGGTCCAGTTGCATGTGGGGCTGCGTAAAGGCTCCCCTGGGGAGTTCACTTGTACCCAAAGCCTTCCTTTGGGGGCACTTTTGGATGGGCGAAAAGGGCTCTTAACGCATTTCCTGGGGCCTGATTTTTCAGTCGTCTCCGATGCCGGCTAGGGCTATGTTTAGGGATGCTCGGAAACAGCGAACCCGGAGGGTCCAGTTGCATGTGGGGCTGCATAAAGGCTCCCCTGGGGAGTTCACTTGTACCCAAAGCCTTCCTTTGGGGGCACTTTTGGATGGTCCAAAGGGGCTTGCAACGCGTTTTCTGGGGCTCAGTTTTTCAGTCTTCTCCCATGCCGGCTAGGGGTATATTTAGGGTTCCTCGGAAACAGCGAACCTGGAGGGTCCAGTTGCATGTGGGGCTGCGTAAAGGCTCCCCTGGGGAGTTCACTTTTACCCAAAGCCTTCTTTTGGGGGCACTTTTGGATTGGCGAAAGGGGCTTGCAACGCGTTTTCTGGGCCCGGTTTTTCAGTCTGCTCCCAATCCGGCTAGGGATATATTTAACCTTAATGTGAAAGACCGTACACGGAGTGTCAAGGTGCATGTGGAGCTGCGTAAAGTCTCCCCTGGGGAGTTCACTTGTACCCAAAGCCTTCCTTTGGGGGCACTTTTGGATGGGCGAAAAGGGCTTGCAACGCATTTCCTGGGGCCTGATTTTTCAGTCGTCTTCGATGCCCGCTAGGGCTATGTTTAGGGATGTTCGGAAACAGCGAACCCGGAGGTTGCAGTTGCATGTGGGGCTGCGTAAAGGCTCCCCTGGGGAGTTCACTTTTACCCAAAGCCTTCCTTTGGGGGCACTTTTGGATGGTCCAAAGGGGCTAGCAACGCATTTCCGTGGGCCTGATTTTTCACCCGTCTCCGATGACGGCAAGGTCTACGTTTAGGTTTGCTCAGGAACAGCGAACCCGGAGGGTCCAGTTGCATGTGGGGCTGCGTAAAGGCTCCCCTGGGGAGTTCACTTGTACCCAAAGCCTTCCTTTGGGGGCACTTTTGGATGGGCGAAAAGGGCTCTTAACGCATTTCCTGGGGCCTGATTTTTCAGTCGTCTCCGATGCCGGCTAGGGCTATGTTTAGGGATGCTCGGAAACAGCGAACCCGGAGTGTCCAGTTGCATGTGGGGCTGCATAAAGGCTCCCCTGGGGAGTTCACTTGTACCCAAAGCCTTCCTTTGGGGGCACTTTTGGATGGTCCAAAGGGGCTTGCAACGCGTTTTCTGGGGCTCGGTTTTTCAGTCTTCTCCCATGCCGGCTAGGGATATATTTAGGGTTGCTTGGAAATAGCAAACCCGGAGGGTCCAGTTGCATGTGGGGCTGCGTAAAGGCTCCCCTGGGGAGTTCACTTGTACCCAAAGTCTTCCTTTGGGGGCACTTCTGGATGGGCGAAAGGGGCTTGCAACGCATTTCCTGGGGCCTGATTTTTCAGTCGTCTTCGATGCCCGCTAGGGCTATGTTTAGGGATGCTCGGAAACAGCGAACCCGGAGGTTGCAGTTTCATGTGGGGCTGCGTAAAGGCTCCCCTGGGGAGTTCACTTGTACCCAAAGCCTTCCTTTGGGGGCACTTTTGGATGGTCCAAAGGGGCTAGCAACGCATTTCCGTGGGCCTGATTTTTCACCCGTCTCCGATGACGGCAAGGTCTACGTTTAGGTTTGCTCAGGAACAGCGAACCCGGAGGGTCCAGTTGCATGTGGGGCTGCGTAAAGGCTCCCCTGGGGAGTTCACTTGTACCCAAAGCCTTCCTTTGGGGGCACTTTTGGATGGGCGAAAAGGGCTCTTAACGCATTTCCTGGGGCCAGATTTTTCAGTCGTCTCCGATGCCGGCTAGGGCTATGTTTAGGGATGCTCGGAAACAGCGAACCCGGAGGGTCCAGTTGCATGTGGGGCTGCATAAAGGCTCCCCTGGGGAGTTCACTTGTACCCAAAGCCTTCCTTTGGGGGCACTTTTGGATGGTCCAAAGGGGCTTGCAACGCGTTTTCTGGGGCTCGGTTTTTCAGTCTTCTCCCATGCCGGCTAGGGATATATTTAGGGTTGCTTGGAAATAGCAAACCCGGAGGGTCCAGTTGCATGTGGGGCTGCGTAAAGGCTCCCCTGGGGAGTTCACTTGTACCCAAAGTCTTCCTTTGGGGGCACTTCTGGATGGGCGAAAGGGGCTTGCAACGCATTTCCTGGGGCCTGATTTTTCACTCGTCTCCGATGACGGCTAGGGCTACGTTTAGTTTTGCTCAGGAACAGCGAAACCGGAGGGTCCAGTTGCATGTGAGGCTGCGTAAAGGCTCCCCTGGGGAGTTCTCTTGTACCCAAAGCCTTCCTTTTGGGGTACTTTTGGATGGGCGAAAAGGGCTCGCAATGCATTTCCTGGGGCCTGATTTTTCCGTCGTCTTCGATGCCGGCTAGGGCTATGTTTAGGGATGCTCGGAATCAGCGAACCCGGAGGGTCCAGTTGCATGTGGGGCTGCGTAAAGGCTCCCCTGGGGAGTTCACTTGTACCCAAAGCCTTCCTTTGGGGGCACTTTTGGATGGGCGAAAAGGGCTCTTAACGCATTTCCTGGGGCCAGATTTTTCAGTCGTCTCCGATGCCGGCTAGGGCTATGTTTAGGGATGCTCGGAAACAGCGAACCCGGAGGGTCCAGTTGCATGTGGGGCTGCATAAAGGCTCCCCTGGGGAGTTCACTTGTACCCAAAGCCTTCCTTTGGGGGCACTTTTGGATGGTCCAAAGGGGCTTGCAACGCGTTTTCTGGGGCTCGGTTTTTCAGTCTTCTCCCATGCCGGCTAGGGATATATTTAGGGTTGCTTGGAAATAGCAAACCCGGAGGGTCCAGTTGCATGTGGGGCTGCGTAAAGGCTCCCCTGGGGAGTTCACTTGTACCCAAAGTCTTCCTTTGGGGGCACTTCTGGATGGGCGAAAGGGGCTTGCAACGCATTTCCTGGGGCCTGATTTTTCACTCGTCTCCGATGACGGCTAGGGCTACGTTTAGTTTTGCTCAGGAACAGCGAAACCGGAGGGTCCAGTTGCATGTGAGGCTGCGTAAAGGCTCCCCTGGGGAGTTCTCTTGTACCCAAAGCCTTCCTTTTGGGGTACTTTTGGATGGGCGAAAAGGGCTCGCAATGCATTTCCTGGGGCCTGATTTTTCCGTCGTCTTCGATGCCGGCTAGGGCTATGTTTAGGGATGCTCGGAATCAGCGAACCCGGAGGGTCCAGTTGCATGTGGGGCTGCGTAAAGGCTCCCCTGGGGAGTTCACTTGTACCCAAAGCCTTCCTTTGGGGGCACTTTTGGATGGGCGAAAAGGGCTCTTAACGCATTTCCTGGGGCCTGATTTTTCAGTCGTCTCCGATGCCGGCTAGGGCTATGTTTAGGGATGCTCGGAAACAGCGAACCCGGAGGGTCCAGTTGCATGTGGGGCTGCATAAAGGCTCCCCTGGGGAGTTCACTTGTACCCAAAGCCTTCCTTTGGGGGCACTTTTGGATGGTCCAAAGGGGCTTGCAACGCGTTTTCTGGGGCTCGGTTTTTCAGTCTTCTCCCATGCCGGCTAGGGATATATTTAGGGTTGCTTGGAAATAGCAAACCCGGAGGGTCCAGTTGCATGTGGGGCTGCGTAAAGGCTCCCCTGGGGAGTTCACTTGTACCCAAAGTCTTCCTTTGGGGGCACTTCTGGATGGGCGAAAGGGGCTTGCAACGCGTTTCCTGGGGCCTGATTTTTCACTCGTCTCCGATGACGGCTAGGGCTATGTTTAGGGATGCTCGGAATCAGCGAACCCGGAGGGTCCAGTTGCATGTGGGGCTGCGTAAAGGCTCCCCTGGGGAGTTCACTTGTACCCAAAGCCTTCCTTTTGTGACACCTTTGGATGGTCCAAAGGGGCTTGCATCGCGTTTCCTGGGGACTGATTTTTCGATGGTCTTCGATGCCGGCTAGGGCTATGTTTAGGGATGCTCGGAAACAGCGAACCCGGAGGGTCCAGTTGCATGTGGGGCTGCGTAAACGCTCCCCTGGGAACTTCAGATGTACCCAAAGCCTTTTTTTGGGGGCACTTTTGGATGGTCCAAAGGGGCTTGCAACGCGTTTTCTGGGGCCCGGTTTTTCCGTCTTCTCCCATGCCGGCTAGGGGTATATTTAGGGTTCCTCGGAAACAGCGAACCTGGAGGGTCCAGTTGCATGTGGGGCTGCGTAAAGGCTCCCCTGGGGAGTTCACTATTACCCAAAGCCTTCTTTTGGGGGCACTTTTGGATGGGCGAAAAGGGCTCGTAACGCATTTCCTGGGGACTGATTTTTCAGTTGTCTTCGATGTTGGCTAGGGCTATGTATAGGGATGCTCGGAAAAATCGAACCCGGAGTGTCCAGTTGCATGTGGGGCTGCGTAAAGGCTCCCCTGGGGAGTTCACTTGTACCCAAAGTCTTCCTTTGGGGACTCTTCTGGATGGGCGAAAAGGGCTCGCAACGCATTTCCTGGGGCCTGATTTTTCCGTCGTCTTCGATGCCGTCTAGGGCTATGTTTAGGGATGCTCGGAAACAGCGAACCCGGAGGGTCCAGTTGCATGTGGGGCTGCGTAAAGGCTCCCCTGGGGAGTTCACTTGTACCCAAAGCCTTCCTTTTGTGACACTTTTGGATGGTCCAAAGGGGCTTGCATCGCGTTTCCTGGGGACTGATTTTTTGATGGTCTTCGATGCCGGCTAGGGCTATGTTTAGGGATGCTCGGAAACAGCGAACCCGGAGGGTCCAGTTGCATGTGGGGCTGCGTAAACGCTCCCCTGGGAACTTCAGATGTACCCAAAGCCTTTTTTTGGGGGCACTTTTGGATGGTCCAAAGGGGCTTGCAACGCGTTTTCTGGGGCCCGGTTTTTCAGTCTTCTCCCATGCCGGCTAGGGGTATATTTAGGGTTCCTCGGAAACAGCGAACCTGGAGGGTCCAGTTGCATGTGGGGCTGCGTAAAGGCTCCCCTGGGGAGTTCACTTTTACCCAAAGCCTTCTTTTGGGGGCACTTTTGGATTGGCGAAAGGGGCTTGCAACGCGTTTTCTGGGCCCGTTTTTTCAGTCTGCTCCCAATCCGGCTAGGGATATATTTAACCTTAATGTGAAAGAGCGTACACGGAGTGTCAAGGTGCATGTGGAGCTGCGTAAAGTCTCCCCTGGGGAGTTCACTTGTACCCAAAGCCTTCCTTTGGGGGCACTTTTGGATGGGCGAAAAGGGCTTGCAACGCATTTCCTGGGGCCTGATTTTTCAGTCGTCTTCGATGCCCGCTAGGGCTATGTTTAGGGATGTTCGGAAACAGCGAACCCGGAGGTTGCAGTTGCATGTGGGGCTGCGTAAAGGCTCCCCTGGGGAGTTCACTTTTACCCAAAGCCTTCCTTTGGGGGCACTTTTGGATGGTCCAAAGGGGCTAGCAACGCATTTCCGTGGGCCTGATTTTTCACCCGTCTCCGATGACGGCAAGGTCTACGTTTAGGTTTGCTCAGGAACAGCGAACCCGGAGGGTCCAGTTGCATGTGGGGCTGCGTAAAGGCTCCCCTGGGGAGTTCACTTGTACCCAAAGCCTTCCTTTGGGGGCACTTTTGGATGGGCGAAAAGGGCTCTTAACGCATTTCCTGGGGCCTGATTTTTCAGTCGTCTCCGATGCCGGCTAGGGCTATGTTTAGGGATGCTCGGAAACAGCGAACCCGGAGGGTCCAGTTGCATGTGGGGCTGCATAAAGGCTCCCCTGGGGAGTTCACTTGTACCCAAAGCCTTCCTTTGGGGGCACTTTTGGATGGTCCAAAGGGGCTTGCAACGCGTTTTCTGGGGCTCAGTTTTTCAGTCTTCTCCCATGCCGGCTAGGGATATATTTAGGGTTGCTTGGAAATAGCAAACCCGGAGGGTCCAGTTGCATGTGGGGCTGCGTAAAGGCTCCCCTGGGGAGTTCACTTGTACCCAAAGTCTTCCTTTGGGGGCACTTCTGGATGGGCGGAAGGGGCTTGCAACGCATTTCCTGGGGCCTGATTTTTCACTCGTCTCCGATGACGGCTAGAGCTACGTTTAGGTTTGCTCAGGAACAGCGAAACCGGAGGGTCCAGTTGCATGTGAGGCTGCGTAAAGGCTCCCCTGGGGAGTTCTCTTGTACCCAAAGCCTTCCTTTTGGGGTACTTTTGGATGGGCGAAAAGGGCTCGCAATGCATTTCCTGGGGCCTGATTTTTCCGTCGTGTTCGATGCCGGCTAGGGCTATGTTTAGGGATGCTCGGAATCAGCGAACCCGGAGGGTCCAGTTGCATGTGGGGCTGCGTAAAGGCTCCCCTGGGGAGTTCACTTGTACCCAAAGCCTTCCTTTGGGGGCACTTTTGGATGGGCGAAAAGGGCTCTTAACGCATTTCCTGGGGCCTGATTTTTCAGTCGTCTCCGATGTTGGCTAGGGCTATGTTTAGGCATGCTCGGAAACAGCGAACCCGGAGGGTCCAGTTGCATGTGGGGCTGCATAAAGGCTCCCCTGGGGAGTTCACTTGTACCCAAAGCCTTCCTTTGGGGGCACTTTTGGATGGTCCAAAGGGGCTTGCAACGCGTTTTCTGGGGCTCGGTTTTTCAGTCTTCTCCCATGCCGGCTAGGGATATATTTAGGGTTGCTTGGAAATAGCAAACCCGGAGGGTCCAGTTGCATGTGGGGCTGCGTAAAGGCTCCCCTGGGGAGTTCACTTGTACCCAAAGTCTTCCTTTGGGGGCACTTCTGGATGGGCGAAAGGGGCTTGCAACGCGTTTCCTGGGGCCTGATTTTTCACTCGTCTCCGATGACGGCTAGGGCTACGTTTAGGTTTGCTCAGGAACAGCGAAACCGGAGGGTCCAGTTGCATGTGAGGCTGCGTAAAGGCTCCCCTGGGGAGTTCTCTTGTACCCAAAGCCTTCCTTTTGGGGTACTTTTGGATGGGCGAAAAGGGCTCGCAACGCATTTCCTGGGGCCTGATTTTTCCGTCGTGTTCGATGCCGGCTAGGGCTATGTTTAGGGATGCTCGGAATCAGCGAACCCGGAGGGTCCAGTTGCATGTGGGGCTGCGTAAAGGCTCCCCTGGGGAGTTCACTTGTACCCAAAGCCTTCCTTTTGTGACACCTTTGGATGGTCCAAAGGGGCTTGCATCGCGTTTCCTGGGGACTGATTTTTCGATGGTCTTCGATGCCGGCTAGGGCTATGTTTAGGGATGCTCGGAAACAGCGAACCCGGAGGGTCCAGTTGCATGTGGGGCTGCGTAAATGCTCCCCTGGGAACTTCAGATGTACCCAAAGCCTTTTTTTGGGGGCACTTTTGGATGGTCCAAAGGGGCTTGAACGCGTTTTCTGGGGCCCGGTTTTTCAGACTTCTCCCATGCCGGCTAGGGGTATATTTAGGGTTTCTCGGAAACAGCGAACCTGGAGGGTCCAGTTGCATGTGGGGCTGCGTAAAGGCTCCCCTGGGGAGTTCACTTTTACCCAAAGCCTTCCTTTGGGGGCACTTTTGGATTGGCGAAAGGGGCTTGCAACGCGTTTTCTGGGCCCGGTTTTTCAATCTGCTCCCATTCCGGCTAGGGATATATATAACCTTAATGTGAAAGAGCGTACACGGAGTGTCAAGGTGCATGTGGAGCTGCGTAAAGTCTCCCCTGGGGAGTTCACTTGTACCCAAAGCCTTCCTTTGGGGGCACTTTTGGATGGGGGAAAAGGGCTCGCAACGCATTTCCTGGGGCCTGATTTTTCAGTCGTCTTCGATGCCCGCTAGGGCTATGTTTAGGGATGCTCGGAAACAGCGAACCCGGAGTGTCCAGTTGCATGTGGGGCTGCGTAAAGGCTCCCCTGGGGAGTTCACTTGTACCCAAAGTCTTCCTTTGGGGGCACATTTGGATGGGAGAAAAGGCCTCGGAACGCATTTCCTGGGGCCTGATTTTTCACTCGTCTCTGATGACGGCAAGGGATGCTTTTAGGTTTGCTCAGGAACAGCAAACCAGGAGGGTCCAGTTGCATGTGGGGCTGCGTAAAGGCTCCCCTGGGGAGTTCACTTGTACCCAAAGCCTTCCTTTGGGGGCACATTTGGATGGGAGAAAAGGCCTCGGAACGCCTTTCCTGGGGCCTGATTTTTCACCCGTCTCCGATGACGGCAAGGTCTACGTTTAGGTTTGCTCAGGAACAGCGAACCCGGAGGGTCCAGTTGCATGTGGGGCTGCGTAAAGGCTCCCCTGGGGAGTTCACTTGTACCCAAAGCCTTCCTTTGGGGGCACTTTTGGATGGGCGAAAAGGGCTCTTAACGCATTTCCTGGGGCCTGATTTTTCAGTCGTCTCCGATGCCGGCTAGGGCTATGTTTAGGGATGCTCGGAAACAGCGAACCCGGAGGGTCCAGTTGCATGTGGGGCTGCATAAAGGCTCCCCTGGGGAGTTCACTTGTACCCAAAGCCTTCCTTTGGGGGCACTTTTGGATGGTCCAAAGGGGCTTGCAACGCGTTTTCTGGGGCTCGGTTTTTCAGTCTTCTCCCATGCCGGCTAGGGATATATTTAGGGTTGCTTGGAAATAGCAAACCCGGAGGGTCCAGTTGCATGTGGGGCTGCGTAAAGGCTCCCCTGGGGAGTTCACTTGTACCCAAAGTCTTCCTTTGGGGGCACTTCTGGATGGGCGAAAGGGGCTTGCAACGCATTTCCTGGGGCCTTATTTTTCACTCGTCTCCGATGACTGCTAGGGCTACGTTTAGTTTTGCTCAGGAACAGCGAAACCGGAGGGTCCAGTTGCATGTGAGGCTGCGTAAAGGCTCCCCTGGGGAGTTCTCTTGTACCCAAAGCCTTCCTTTTGGGGTACTTTTGGATGGGCGAAAAGGGCTCGCAATGCATTTCCTGGGGCCTGATTTTTCCGTCGTCTTCGATGCCGGCTAGGGCTATGTTTAGGGATGCTCGGAATCAGCGAACCCGGAGGGTCCAGTTGCATGTGGGGCTGCGTAAAGGCTCCCCTGGGGAGTTCACTTGTACCCAAAGCCTTCCTTTGGGGGCACTTTTGGATGGGCGAAAAGGGCTCTTAACGCATTTCCTGGGGCCTGATTTTTCAGTCGTCTCCGATGCCGGCTAGGGCTATGTTTAGGGATGCTCGGAAACAGCGAACCCGGAGGGTCCAGTTGCATGTGGGGCTGCATAAAGGCTCCCCTGGGGAGTTCACTTGTACCCAAAGCCTTCCTTTGGGGGCACTTTTGGATGGTCCAAAGGGGCTTGCAACGCGTTTTCTGGGGCTCGGTTTTTCAGTCTTCTCCCATGCCGGCTAGGGATATATTTAGGGTTGCTTGGAAATAGCAAACCCGGAGGGTCCAGTTGCATGTGGGGCTGCGTAAAGGCTCCCCTGGGGAGTTCACTTGTACCCAAAGTCTTCCTTTGGGGGCACTTCTGGATGGGCGAAAGGGGCTTGCAACGCGTTTCCTGGGGCCTGATTTTTCACTCGTCTCCGATGACGGCTAGGGCTACGTTTAGGTTTGCTCAGGAACAGCGAAACCGGAGGGTCCAGTTGCATGTGAGGCTGCGTAAAGGCTCCCCTGGGGAGTTCACTATTACCCAAAGCCTTCTTTTGGGGGCACTTTTGGATGGGCGAAAAGGGCTCGTAACGCATTTCCTGGGGACTGATTTTTCAGTTGTCTTCTATGTTGGCTAGGGCTATGTATAGGGATGCTCGGAAAAATCGAACCCGGAGTGTCCAGTTGCATGTGGGGCTGCGTAAAGGCTCCCCTGGGGAGTTCACTTGTACCCAAAGTCTTCCTTTGGGGGCTCTTCTGGATGGGCGAAAAGGGCTCGCAACGCATTTCCTGGGGCCTGATTTTTCCGTCGTCTTCGATGCCGTCTAGGGCTATGTTTAGGGATGCTCGGAAACAGCGAACCCGGAGGGTCCAGTTGCATGTGGGGCTGCGTAAAGGCTCCCCTGGGGAGTTCACTTGTACCCAAAGCCTTCCTTTTGTGACACTTTTGGATGGTCCAAAGGGGCTTGCATCGCGTTTCCTGGGGACTGATTTTTCGATGGTCTTCGATGCCGGCTAGGGCTATGTTTAGGGATGCTCGGAAACAGCGAACCCGGATGGTCCAGTTGCATGTGGGGCTGCGTAAACGCTCCCCTGGGAACTTCAGATGTACCCAAAGCCTTTTTTTGGGGGCACTTTTGGATGGTCCAAAGGGGCTTGCAACGCGTTTTCTGGGGCCCGGTTTTTCAGTCTTCTCCCATGCCGGCTAGGGGTATATTTAGGGTTCCTCGGAAACAGCGAACCTGGAGGGTCCAGTTGCATGTGGGGCTGCGTAAAGGCTCCCCTGGGGAGTTCACTTTTACCCAAAGCCTTCTTTTGGGGGCACTTTTGGATTGGCGAAAGGGGCTTGCAACGCGTTTTCTGGGCCCGTTTTTTCAGTCTGCTCCCAATCCGGCTAGGGATATATTTAACCTTAATGTGAAAGAGCGTACACGGAGTGTCAAGGTGCATGTGGAGCTGCGTAAAGTCTCCCCTGGGGAGTTCACTTGTACCCAAAGCCTTCCTTTGGGGGCACTTTTGGATGGGCGAAAAGGGCTTGCAACGCATTTCCTGGGGCCTGATTTTTCAGTCGTCTTCGATGCCCGCTAGGGCTATGTTTAGGGATGTTCGGAAACAGCGAACCCGGAGGTTGCAGTTGCATGTGGGGCTGCGTAAAGGCTCCCCTGGGGAGTTCACTTTTACCCAAAGCCTTCCTTTGGGGGCACTTTTGGATGGTCCAAAGGGGCTAGCAACGCATTTCCTGGGGCCTGATTTTTCACCCGTCTCCGATGACGGCAAGGTCTACGTTTAGGTTTGCTCAGGAACAGCGAACCTGGAGGGTCCAGTTGCATGTGGGGCTGCGTAAAGGCTCCCCTGGGGAGTTCACTTGTACCCAAAGCCTTCCTTTGGGGGCACTTTTGGATGGGCGAAAAGGGCTCTTAACGCATTTCCTGGGGCCTGATTTTTCAGTCGTCTCCGATGCCGGCTAGGGCTATGTTTAGGGATGCTCGGAAACAGCGAACCCGGAGGGTCCAGTTGCATGTGGGGCTGCATAAAGGCTCCCCTGGGGAGTTCACTTGTACCCAAAGCCTTCCTTTGGGGGCACTTTTGGATGGTCCAAAGGGGCTTGCAACGCGTTTTCTGGGGCTCAGTTTTTCAGTCTTCTCCCATGCCCTCTAGGGATATATTTAGGGTTGCTTGGAAATAGCAAACCCGGAGGGTCCAGTTGCATGTGGGGCTGCGTAAAGGCTCCCCTGGGGAGTTCACTTGTACCCAAAGTCTTCCTTTGGGGGCACTTCTGGATGGGCGAAAGGGGCTTGCAACGCATTTCCTGGGGCCTGATTTTTCACTCGTCTCCGATGACAGCTAGAGCTACGTTTAGGTTTGCTCAGGAACAGCGAACCCGGAGGGTCCAGTTGCATGTGGGGCTGCGTAAAGGCTCCCCTGGGGAGTTCTCTTGTACCCAAAGCCTTCCTTTTGGGGTACTTTTGGATGGGCGAAAAGGGCTCGCAATGCATTTCCTGGGGCCTGATTTTTCCGTCGTCTTCGATGCCGGCTAGGGCTATGTTTAGGGATGCTCGGAATCAGCGAACCCGGAGGGTCCAGTTGCATGTGGGGCTGCGTAAAGGCTCCCCTGGGGAGTTCACTTGTACCCAAAGCCTTCCTTTGGGGGCACTTTTGGATGGGCGAAAAGGGCTCTTAACGCATTTCCTGGGGCCTGATTTTTCAGTCGTCTCCGATGTTGGCTAGGGCTATGTTTAGGCATGCTCGGAAACAGCGAACCCGGAGGGTCCAGTTGCATGTGGGGCTGCATAAAGGCTCCCCTGGGGAGTTCACTTGTACCCAAAGCCTTCCTTTGGGGGCACTTTTGGATGGTCCAAAGGGGCTTGCAACGCGTTTTCTGGGGCTCGGTTTTTCAGTCTTCTCCCATGCCGGCTAGGGATATATTTAGGGTTGCTTGGAAATAGCAAACCCGGAGGGTCCAGTTGCATGTGGGGCTGCGTAAAGGCTCCCCTGGGGAGTTCACTTGTACCCAAAGTCTTCCTTTGGGGGCACTTCTGGATGGGCGAAAGGGGCTTGCAACGCGTTTCCTGGGGCCTGATTTTTCACTCGTCTCCGATGACGGCTAGGGCTACGTTTAGGTTTGCTCAGGAACAGCGAAACCGGAGGGTCCAGTTGCATGTGAGGCTGCGTAAAGGCTCCCCTGGGGAGTTCTCTTGTACCCAAAGCCTTCCTTTTGGGGTACTTTTGGATGGGCGAAAAGGGCTCGCAATGCATTTCCTGGGGCCTGATTTTTCCGTCGTCTTCGATGCCGGCTAGGGCTATGTTTAGGGATGCTCGGAATCAGCGAACCCGGAGGGTCCAGTTGCATGTGGGGCTGCGTAAAGGCTCCCCTGGGGAGTTCACTTGTACCCAAAGCCTTCCTTTGGGGGCACTTTTGGATGGGCGAAAAGGGCTCTTAACGCATTTCCTGGGGCCTGATTTTTCAGTCGTCTCCGATGTTGGCTAGGGCTATGTTTAGGCATGCTCGGAAACAGCGAACCCGGAGGGTCCAGTTGCATGTGGGGCTGCATAAAGGCTCCCTGGGGAGTTCACTTGTACCCAAAGCCTTCCTTTGGGGGCACTTTTGGATGGTCCAAAGGGGCTTGCAACGCGTTTTCTGGGGCTCGGTTTTTCAGTCTTCTCCCATGCCGGCTAGGGATATATTTAGGGTTGCTTGGAAATAGCAAACCCGGAGGGTCCAGTTGCATGTGGGGCTGCGTAAAGGCTCCCCTGGGGAGTTCACTTGTACCCAAAGTCTTCCTTTGGGGGCACTTCTGGATGGGCGAAAGGGGCTTGCAACGCGTTTCCTGGGGCCTGATTTTTCACTCGTCTCCGATGACGGCTAGGGCTACGTTTAGGTTTGCTCAGGAACAGCGAAACCGGAGGGTCCAGTTGCATGTGAGGCTGCGTAAAGGCTCCCCTGGGGAGTTCTCTTGTACCCAAAGCCTTCCTTTTGGGGTACTTTTGGATGGGCGAAAAGGGCTCGCAACGCATTTCCTGGGGCCTGATTTTTCCGTCGTCTTCGATGCCGGCTAGGGCTATGTTTAGGGATGCTCGGAATCAGCGAACCCGGAGGGTCCAGTTGCATGTGGGGCTGCGTAAAGACTCCCCTGGGGAGTTCACTTGTACCCAAAGCCTTCCTTTGGGGCACTTTTGGATGGGCGAAAAGGGCTCTTAACGCATTTCCTGGGGCCTGATTTTTCAGTCGTCTCCGATGTTGGCTAGGGCTATGTTTAGGCATGCTCGGAAACAGCGAACCCGGAGGGTCCAGTTGCATGTGGGGCTGCATAAAGGCTCCCCTGGGGAGTTCACTTGTACCCAAAGCCTTCCTTTGGGGGCACTTTTGGATGGTCCAAAGGGGCTTGCAACGCGTTTTCTGGGGCTCGGTTTTTCAGTCTTCTCCCATGCCGGCTAGGGATATATTTAGGGTTGCTTGGAAATAGCAAACCCGGAGGGTCCAGTTGCATGTGGGGCTGCGTAAAGGCTCCCCTGGGGAGTTCACTTGTACCCAAAGTCTTCCTTTGGGGGCACTTCTGGATGGGCGAAAGGGGCTTGCAACGCGTTTCCTGGGGCCTGATTTTTCACTCGTCTCCGATGACGGCTAGGGCTACGTTTAGGTTTGCTCAGGAACAGCGAAACCGGAGGGTCCAGTTGCATGTGAGGCTGCGTAAAGGCTCCCCTGGGGAGTTCTCTTGTACCCAAAGCCTTCCTTTTGGGGTACTTTTGGATGGGCGAAAAGGGCTCGCAACGCATTTCCTGGGGCCTGATTTTTCCGTCGTCTTCGATGCCGGCTAGGGCTATGTTTAGGGATGCTCGGAATCAGCGAACCCGGAGGGTCCAGTTGCATGTGGGGCTGCGTAAAGGCTCCCCTGGGGAGTTCACTTGTACCCAAAGCCTTCCTTTTGTGACACCTTTGGATGGTCCAAAGGGGCTTGCATCGCGTTTCCTGGGGACTGATTTTTCGATGGTCTTCGATGCCGGCTAGGGCTATGTTTAGGGATGCTCGGAAACAGCGAACCCGGAGGGTCCAGTTGCATGTGGGGCTGCGTAAATGCTCCCCTGGGAACTTCAGATGTACCCAAAGCCTTTTTTTGGGGGCACTTTTGGATGGTCCAAAGGGGCTTGAACGCGTTTTCTGGGGCCCGGTTTTTCAGACTTCTCCCATGCCGGCTAGGGGTATATTTAGGGTTTCTCGGAAACAGCGAACCTGGAGGGTCCAGTTGCATGTGGGGCTGCGTAAAGGCTCCCCTGGGGAGTTCACTTTTACCCAAAGCCTTCCTTTGGGGGCACTTTTGGATTGGCGAAAGGGGCTTGCAACGCGTTTTCTGGGCCCGGTTTTTCAGTCTGCTCCCATTCCGGCTAGGGATATATATAACCTTAATGTGAAAGAGCGTACACGGAGTGTCAAGGTGCATGTGGAGCTGCGTAAAGTCTCCCCTGGGGAGTTCACTTGTACCCAAAGCCTTCCTTTGGGGCACTTTTGGATGGGCGAAAAGAGCTCGCAACGCATTTCCTGGGGCCTGATTTTTCAGTCGTCTTCGATGCCCGCTAGGGCTATGTTTAGGGATGCTCGGAAACAGCGAACCCGGAGGTTGCAGTTGCATGTGGGGCTGCGTAAAGGCTCCCCTGGGGAGTTCACTTGTACCCAAAGTCTTCCTTTGGGGGCACATTTGGATGGGAGAAAAGGCCTCGGAACGCATTTCCTGGGGCCTGATTTTTCACTCGTGTCTGATGACGGCAAGGGATGCTTTTAGGTTTGCTCAGGAACAGCAAACCAGGAGGGTCCAGTTGCATGTGGGGCTGCGTAAAGGCTCCCCTGGGGAGTTCACTTGTACCCAAAGCCTTCCTTTGGGGGCACTTCTGGATGGGCGAAAAGGGCTCGTAACGCATTTCCTGGGGCCTGATTTTTCAGTCGTCTCCGATGCCGGCTAGGGCTATGTTTAGGGATGCTCGGAAACAGCGAACCCGGAGGGTCCAGTTGCATGTGGGGCTGCATAAAGGCTCCCCTGGGGAGTTCACTTGTACCCAAAGTCTTCCTTTGGGGGCACATTTGGATGGGAGAAAAGGCCTCGGAACGCATTTCCGTGGGCCTGATTTTTCACCCGTCTCCGATGACGGCAAGGTCTACGTTTAGGTTTGCTCAGGAACAGCGAACCCGGAGGGTCCAGTTGCATGTGGGGCTGCGTAAAGGCTCCCCTGGGGAGTTCACTTGTACCCAAAGCCTTCCTTTGGGGGCACTTTTGGATGGGCGAAAAGGGCTCGGAACGCATTTCCTGGGGCCTGATTTTTCAGTCGTCTCCGATGCCGGCTAGGGCTATGTTTAGGGATGCTCGGAAACAGCGAACCCGGAGGGTCCAGTTGCATGTGGGGCTGCATAAAGGCTCCCCTGGGGAGTTCACTTGTACCCAAAGCCTTCCTTTGGGGGCACTTTTGGATGGTCCAAAGGGGCTTGCAACGCGTTTTCTGGGGCTCGGTTTTTCAGTCTTCTCCCATGCCGGCTAGGGATATATTTAGGGTTGCTTGGAAATAGCAAACCCGGAGGGTCCAGTTGCATGTGGGGCTGCGTAAAGGCTCCCCTGGGGAGTTCACTTGTACCCAAAGTCTTCCTTTGGGGGCACTTCTGGATGGGCGAAAGGGGCTTGCAACGCATTTCCTGGGGCCTGATTTTTCACTCGTCTCCGATGACGGCTAGGGCTACGTTTAGTTTTGCTCAGGAACAGCGAAACCGGAGGGTCCAGTTGCATGTGAGGCTGCGTAAAGGCTCCCCTGGGGAGTTCTCTTGTACCCAAAGCCTTCCTTTTGGGGTACTTTTGGATGGGCGAAAAGGGCTCGCAATGCATTTCCTGGGGCCTGATTTTTCCGTCGTCTTCGATGCCGGCTAGGGCTATGTTTAGGGATGCTCGGAATCAGCGAACCCGGAGGGTCCAGTTGCATGTGGGGCTGCGTAAAGGCTCCCCTGGGGAGTTCACTTGTACCCAAAGCCTTCCTTTGGGGGCACTTTTGGATGGGCGAAAAGGGCTCTTAACGCATTTCCTGGGGCCTGATTTTTCAGTCGTCTCCGATGCCGGCTAGGGCTATGTTTAGGGATGCTCGGAAACAGCGAACCCGGAGGGTCCAGTTGCATGTGGGGCTGCATAAAGGCTCCCCTGGGGAGTTCACTTGTACCCAAAGCCTTCCTTTGGGGGCACTTTTGGATGGTCCAAAGGGGCTTGCAACGCGTTTTCTGGGGCTCGGTTTTTCAGTCTTCTCCCATGCCGGCTAGGGATATATTTAGGGTTGCTTGGAAATAGCAAACCCGGAGGGTCCAGTTGCATGTGGGGCTGCGTAAAGGCTCCCCTGGAGAGTTCACTTGTACCCAAAGTCTTCCTTTGGGGGCACTTCTGGATGGGCGAAAGGGGCTTGCAACGCGTTTCCTGGGGCCTGATTTTTCACTCGTCTCCGATGACGGCTAGGGCTACGTTTAGGTTTGCTCAGGAACAGCGAAACCGGAGGGTCCAGTTGCATGTGAGGCTGCGTAAAGGCTCCCCTGGGGAGTTCTCTTGTACCCAAAGCCTTCCTTTTGGGGTACTTTTGGATGGGCGAAAAGGGCTCGCAACGCATTTCCTGGGGCCTGATTTTTCCGTCGTCTTCGATGCCGGCTAGGGCTATGTTTAGGGATGCTCGGAATCAGCGAACCCGGAGGGTCCAGTTGCATGTGGGGCTGCGTAAAGGCTCCCCTGGGGAGTTCACTTGTACCCAAAGCCTTCCTTTTGTGACACCTTTGGATGGTCCAAAGGGGCTTGCATCGCGTTTCCTGGGGACTGATTTTTCGATGGTCTTCGATGCCGGCTAGGGCTATGTTTAGGGATGCTCGGAAACAGCGAACCCGGAGGGTCCAGTTGCATGTGGGGCTGCGTAAATGCTCCCCTGGGAACTTCAGATGTACCCAAAGCCTTTTTTTGGGGGCACTTTTGGATGGTCCAAAGGGGCTTGAACGCGTTTTCTGGGGCCCGGTTTTTCAGACTTCTCCCATGCCGGCTAGGGGTATATTTAGGGTTTCTCGGAAACAGCGAACCTGGAGGGTCCAGTTGCATGTGGGGCTGCGTAAAGGCTCCCCTGGGGAGTTCACTTTTACCCAAAGCCTTCCTTTGGGGGCACTTTTGGATTGGCGAAAGGGGCTTGCAACGCGTTTTCTGGGCCCGGTTTTTCAGTCTGCTCCCATTCCGGCTAGGGATATATATAACCTTAATGTGAAAGAGCGTACACGGAGTGTCAAGGTGCATGTGGAGCTGCGTAAAGTCTCCCCTGGGGAGTTCACTTGTACCCAAAGCCTTCCTTTGGGGCACTTTTGGATGGGTGAAAAGGGCTCGCAACGCATTTCCTGGGGCCTGATTTTTCAGTCGTCTTCGATGCCCGCTAGGGCTATGTTTAGGGATGCTCGGAAACAGCGAACCCGGAGGTTGCAGTTGCATGTGGGGCTGCGTAAAGGCTCCCCTGGGGAGTTCACTTGTACCCAAAGTCTTCCTTTGGGGGCACTTCTGGATGGGAGAAAAGGCCTCGGAACGCATTTCCTGGGGCCTGATTTTTCACTCGTCTCTGATGACGGCAAGGGATGCTTTTAGGTTTGCTCAGGAACAGCAAACCAGGAGGGTCCAGTTGCATGTGGGGCTGCGTAAAGGCTCCCCTGGGGAGTTCACTTGTACCCAAAGCCTTCCTTTGGGGGCACTTCTGGATGGGCGAAAAGGGCTCGTAACGCATTTCCTGGGGCCTGATTTTTCAGTCGTCTCCGATGCCGGCTAGGGCTATGTTTAGGGATGCTCGGAAACAGCGAACCCGGAGGGTCCAGTTGCATGTGGGGCTGCATAAAGGCTCCCCTGGGGAGTTCACTTGTACCCAAAGTCTTCCTTTGGGGGCACATTTGGATGGGAGAAAAGGCCTCGGAACGCATTTCCTGGGGCCTGATTTTTCAGTCGTCTCCGATGTTGGCTAGGGCTATGTTTAGGCATGCTCGGAAACAGCGAACCCGGAGGGTCCAGTTGCATGTGGGGCTGCGTAAAGGCTCCCCTGGGCACTTCAGATGTACCCAAAGCCTTCCTTTGGGGGCACTTTTGGATGGGCGAAAAGGGCTCTTAACGCATTTCCTGGGGCCTGATTTTTCCGTCGTCTCCGATGCCGGCTTGGGCTATGTTTAGGGATGCTCGGAAACAGCGAACCCGGAGGGTCCAGTTGCATGTGGGGCTGCATAAAGGCTCCCCTGGGGAGTTCACTTGTAGCCAAAGCCTTCCTTTGGGGGCACTTTTGGATGGTCCAAAGGGGCTTGCAACGCGTTTTCTGGGGCTCGGTTTTTCAGTCTTCTCCCATGCCGGCTAGGGATATATTTAGGGTTGCTTGGAAATAGCAAACCCGGAGGGTCCAGTTGCATGTGGGGCTGCGTAAAGGCTCCCCTGGGGAGTTCACTTGTACCCAAAGTCTTCCTTTGGGGGCACTTCTGGATGGGCGAAAGGGGCTTGCAACGCATTTCCTGGGGCCTGATTTTTCACTCGTCTCCGATGACGGCTAGGGCTACGTTTAGTTTTGCTCAGGAACAGCGAAACCGGAGGGTCCAGTTGCATGTGAGGCTGCGTAAAGGCTCCCCTGGGGAGTTCTCTTGTACCCAAAGCCTTCCTTTTGGGGTACTTTTGGATGGGCGAAAAGGGCTCGCAATGCATTTCCTGGGGCCTGATTTTTCCGTCGTCTTCGATGCCGGCTAGGGCTATGTTTAGGGATGCTCGGAATCAGCGAACCCGGAGGGTCCAGTTGCATGTGGGGCTGCGTAAAGGCTCCCCTGGGGAGTTCACTTGTACCCAAAGCCTTCCTTTGGGGGCACTTTTGGATGGGCGAAAAGGGCTCTTAACGCATTTCCTGGGGCCTGATTTTTCAGTCGTCTTCGATGCCGGCTAGGGCTATGTTTACGGATGCTCGGAAACAGCGAACCCGGAGGGTCCAGTTGCATGTGGGGCTGCATAAAGGCTCCCCTGGGGAGTTCACTTGTACCCAAAGCCTTCCTTTGGGGGCACTTTTGGATGGTCCAAAGGGGCTTGCAACGCGTTTTCTGGGGCTCGGTTTTTCAGTCTTCTCCCATGCCGGCTAGGGATATATTTAGGGTTGCTTGGAAATAGCAAACCCGGAGGGTCCAGTTGCATGTGGGGCTGCGTAAAGGCTCCCCTGGGGAGTTCACTTGTACCCAAAGTCTTCCTTTGGGGGCACTTCTGGATGGGCGAAAGGGGCTTGCAACGCGTTTCCTGGGGCCTGATTTTTCACTCGTCTCCGATGACGGCTAGGGCTACGTTTAGGTTTGCTCAGGAACAGCGAAACCGGAGGGTCCAGTTGCATGTGAGGCTGCGTAAAGGCTCCCCTGGGGAGTTCTCTTGTACCCAAAGCCTTCCTTTTGGGGTACTTTTGGATGGGCGAAAAGGGCTCGCAACGCATTTCCTGGGGCCTGATTTTTCCGTCGTGTTCGATGCCGGCTAGGGCTATGTTTAGGGATGCTCGGAATCAGCGAACCCGGAGGGTCCAGTTGCATGTGGGGCTGCGTAAAGGCTCCCCTGGGGAGTTCACTTGTACCCAAAGCCTTCCTTTTGTGACACCTTTGGATGGTCCAAAGGGGCTTGCATCGCGTTTCCTGGGGACTGATTTTTCGATGGTCTTCGATGCCGGCTAGGGCTATGTTTAGGGATGCTCGGAAACAGCGAACCCGGAGGGTCCAGTTGCATGTGGGGCTGCGTAAATGCTCCCCTGGGAACTTCAGATGTACCCAAAGCCTTTTTTTGGGGGCACTTTTGGATGGTCCAAAGGGGCTTGAACGCGTTTTCTGGGGCCCGGTTTTTCAGACTTCTCCCATGCCGGCTAGGGGTATATTTAGGGTTTCTCGGAAACAGCGAACCTGGAGGGTCCAGTTGCATGTGGGGCTGCGTAAAGGCTCCCCTGGGGAGTTCACTTTTACCCAAAGCCTTCCTTTGGGGGCACTTTTGGATTGGCGAAAGGGGCTTGCAACGCGTTTTCTGGGCCCGGTTTTTCAGTCTGCTCCCATTCCGGCTAGGGATATATATAACCTTAATGTGAAAGAGCGTACACGGAGTGTCAAGGTGCATGTGGAGCTGCGTAAAGTCTCCCCTGGGGAGTTCACTTGTACCCAAAGCCTTCCTTTGGGGGCACTTTTGGATGGGCGAAAAGGGCTCGCAACGCATTTCCTGGGGCCTGATTTTTCAGTCGTCTTCGATGCCCGCTAGGGCTATGTTTAGGGATGCTCGGAAACAGCGAACCCGGAGGTTGCAGTTGCATGTGGGGCTGCGTAAAGGCTCCCCTGGGGAGTTCACTTGTACCCAAAGTCTTCCTTTGGGGGCACTTCTGGATGGGAGAAAAGGCCTCGGAACGCATTTCCTGGGGCCTGATTTTTCACTCGTCTCTGATGACGGCAAGGGATGCTTTTAGGTTTGCTCAGGAACAGCAAACCAGGAGGGTCCAGTTGCATGTGGGGCTGCGTAAAGGCTCCCCTGGGGAGTTCACTTGTACCCAAAGCCTTCCTTTGGGGGCACTTCTGGATGGGCGAAAAGGGCTCGTAACGCATTTCCTGGGGCCTGATTTTTCAGTCGTCTCCGATGCCGGCTAGGGCTATGTTTAGGGATGCTCGGAAACAGCGAACCCGGAGGGTCCAGTTGCATGTGGGGCTGCATAAAGGCTCCCCTGGGGAGTTCACTTGTACCCAAAGTCTTCCTTTGGGGGCACATTTGGATGGGAGAAAAGGCCTCGGAACGCATTTCCTGGGGCCTGATTTTTCAGTCGTCTCCGATGTTGGCTAGGGCTATGTTTAGGCATGCTCGGAAACAGCGAACCCGGAGGGTCCAGTTGCATGTGGGGCTGCATAAAGGCTCCCCTGGGGAGTTCACTTGTACCGAAAGCCTTCCTTTGGGGGCACTTTTGGATGGTCCAAAGGGGCTTGCAACGCGTTTTCTGGGGCTCGGTTTTTCAGTCTTCTCCCATGCCGGCTAGGGATATATTTAGGGTTGCTTGGAAATAGCAAACCCGGAGGGTCCAGTTGCATGTGGGGCTGCGTAAAGGCTCCCCTGGGGAGTTCACTTGTACCCAAAGTCTTCCTTTGGGGGCACTTCTGGATGGGCGAAAGGGGCTTGCAACGCGTTTCCTGGGGCCTGATTTTTCACTCGTCTCCGATGACGGCTAGGGCTACGTTTAGGTTTGCTCAGGAACAGCGAAACCGGAGGGTCCAGTTGCATGTGAGGCTGCGTAAAGGCTCCCCTGGGGAGTTCTCTTGTACCCAAAGCCTTCCTTTTGGGGTACTTTTGGATGGGCGAAAAGGGCTCGCAACGCATTTCCTGGGGCCTGATTTTTCCGTCGTGTTCGATGCCGGCTAGGGCTATGTTTAGGGATGCTCGGAATCAGCGAACCCGGAGGGTCCAGTTGCATGTGGGGCTGCGTAAAGGCTCCCCTGGGGAGTTCACTTGTACCCAAAGCCTTCCTTTTGTGACACCTTTGGATGGTCCAAAGGGGCTTGCATCGCGTTTCCTGGGGACTGATTTTTCGATGGTCTTCGATGCCGGCTAGGGCTATGTTTAGGGATGCTCGGAAACAGCGAACCCGGAGGGTCCAGTTGCATGTGGGGCTGCGTAAATGCTCCCCTGGGAACTTCAGATGTACCCAAAGCCTTTTTTTGGGGGCACTTTTGGATGGTCCAAAGGGGCTTGAACGCGTTTTCTGGGGCCCGGTTTTTCAGACTTCTCCCATGCCGGCTAGGGGTATATTTAGGGTTTCTCGGAAACAGCGAACCTGGAGGGTCCAGTTGCATGTGGGGCTGCGTAAAGGCTCCCCTGGGGAGTTCACTTTTACCCAAAGCCTTCCTTTGGGGGCACTTTTGGATTGGCGAAAGGGGCTTGCAACGCGTTTTCTGGGCCCGGTTTTTCAGTCTGCTCCCATTCCGGCTAGGGATATATATAACCTTAATGTGAAAGAGCGTACACGGAGTGTCAAGGTGCATGTGGAGCTGCGTAAAGTCTCCCCTGGGGAGTTCACTTGTACCCAAAGCCTTCCTTTGGGGGCACTTTTGGATGGGCGAAAAGGGCTCGCAACGCATTTCCTGGGGCCTGATTTTTCAGTCGTCTTCGATGCCCGCTAGGGCTATGTTTAGGGATGCTCGGAAACAGCGAACCCGGAGGTTGCAGTTGCATGTGGGGCTGCGTAAAGGCTCCCCTGGGGAGTTCACTTGTACCCAAAGTCTTCCTTTGGGGGCACATTTGGATGGGAGAAAAGGCCTCGGAACGCATTTCCTGGGGCCTGATTTTTCACTCGTCTCTGATGACGGCAAGGGATGCTTTTAGGTTTGCTCAGGAACAGCAAACCAGGAGGGTCCAGTTGCATGTGGGGCTGCGTAAAGGCTCCCCTGGGGAGTTCACTTGTACCCAAAGCCTTCCTTTGGGGGCACTTCTGGATGGGCGAAAAGGGCTCGTAACGCATTTCCTGGGGCCTGATTTTTCAGTCGTCTCCGATGCCGGCTAGGGCTATGTTTAGGGATGCTCGGAAACAGCGAACCCGGAGGGTCCAGTTGCATGTGGGGCTGCATAAAGGCTCCCCTGGGGAGTTCACTTGTACCCAAAGTCTTCCTTTGGGGGCACATTTGGATGGGAGAAAAGGCCTCGGAACGCATTTCCGTGGGCCTGATTTTTCACCCGTCTCCGATGACGGCAAGGTCTACGTTTAGGTTTGCTCAGGAACAGCGAACCCGGAGGGTCCAGTTGCATGTGGGGCTGCGTAAAGGCTCCCCTGGGGAGTTCACTTGTACCCAAAGCCTTCCTTTGGGGGCACTTTTGGATGGGCGAAAAGGGCTCGGAACGCATTTCCTGGGGCCTGATTTTTCAGTCGTCTCCGATGCCGGCTAGGGCTATGTTTAGGGATGCTCGGAAACAGCGAACCCGGAGGGTCCAGTTGCATGTGGGGCTGCATAAAGGCTCCCCTGGGGAGTTCACTTGTACCCAAAGCCTTCCTTTGGGGGCACTTTTGGATGGTCCAAAGGGGCTTGCAACGCGTTTTCTGGGGCTCGGTTTTTCAGTCTTCTCCCATGCCGGCTAGGGATATATTTAGGGTTGCTTGGAAATAGCAAACCCGGAGGGTCCAGTTGCATGTGGGGCTGCGTAAAGGCTCCCCTGGGGAGTTCACTTGTACCCAAAGTCTTCCTTTGGGGGCACTTCTGGATGGGCGAAAGGGGCTTGCAACGCATTTCCTGGGGCCTGATTTTTCACTCGTCTCCGATGACGGCTAGGGCTACGTTTAGTTTTGCTCAGGAACAGCGAAACCGGAGGGTCCAGTTGCATGTGAGGCTGCGTAAAGGCTCCCCTGGGGAGTTCTCTTGTACCCAAAGCCTTCCTTTTGGGGTACTTTTGGATGGGCGAAAAGGGCTCGCAATGCATTTCCTGGGGCCTGATTTTTCCGTCGTCTTCGATGCCGGCTAGGGCTATGTTTAGGGATGCTCGGAATCAGCGAACCCGGAGGGTCCAGTTGCATGTGGGGCTGCGTAAAGGCTCCCCTGGGGAGTTCACTTGTACCCAAAGCCTTCCTTTGGGGGCACTTTTGGATGGGCGAAAAGGGCTCTTAACGCATTTCCTGGGGCCTGATTTTTCAGTCGTCTCCGATGCCGGCTAGGGCTATGTTTAGGGATGCTCGGAAACAGCGAACCCGGAGTGTCCAGTTGCATGTGGGGCTGCATAAAGGCTCCCCTGGGGAGTTCACTTGTACCCAAAGCCTTCCTTTGGGGGCACTTTTGGATGGTCCAAAGGGGCTTGCAACGCGTTTTCTGGGGCTCGGTTTTTCAGTCTTCTCCCATGCCGGCTAGGGATATATTTAGGGTTGCTTGGAAATAGCAAACCCGGAGGGTCCAGTTGCATGTGGGGCTGCGTAAAGGCTCCCCTGGGGAGTTCACTTGTACCCAAAGTCTTCCTTTGGGGGCACTTCTGGATGGGCGAAAGGGGCTTGCAACGCGTTTCCTGGGGCCTGATTTTTCACTCGTCTCCGATGACGGCTAGGGCTACGTTTAGGTTTGCTCAGGAACAGCGAAACCGGAGGGTCCAGTTGCATGTGAGGCTGCGTAAAGGCTCCCCTGGGGAGTTCTCTTGTACCCAAAGCCTTCCTTTTGGGGTACTTTTGGATGGGCGAAAAGGGCTCGCAACGCATTTCCTGGGGCCTGATTTTTCCGTCGTCTTCGATGCCGGCTAGGGCTATGTTTAGGGATGCTCGGAATCAGCGAACCCGGAGGGTCCAGTTGCATGTGGGGCTGCGTAAAGGCTCCCCTGGGGAGTTCACTTGTACCCAAAGCCTTCCTTTTGTGACACCTTTGGATGGTCCAAAGGGGCTTGCATCGCGTTTCCTGGGGACTGATTTTTCGATGGTCTTCGATGCCGGCTAGGGCTATGTTTAGGGATGCTCGGAAACAGCGAACCCGGAGGTTGCAGTTGCATGTGGGGCTGCGTAAAGGCTCCCCTGGGGAGTTCACTTGTACCCAAAGTCTTCCTTTGGGGGCACTTCTGGATGGGAGAAAAGGCCTCGGAACGCATTTCCTGGGGCCTGATTTTTCACTCGTCTCTGATGACGGCAAGGGATGCTTTTAGGTTTGCTCAGGAACAGCAAACCAGGAGGGTCCAGTTGCATGTGGGGCTGCGTAAAGGCTCCCCTGGGGAGTTCACTTGTACCCAAAGCCTTCCTTTGGGGGCACTTCTGGATGGGCGAAAAGGGCTCGTAACGCATTTCCTGGGGCCTGATTTTTCAGTCGTCTCCGATGCCGGCTAGGGCTATGTTTAGGGATGCTCGGAAACAGCGAACCCGGAGGGTCCAGTTGCATGTGGGGCTGCATAAAGGCTCCCCTGGGGAGTTCACTTGTACCCAAAGTCTTCCTTTGGGGGCACATTTGGATGGGAGAAAAGGCCTCGGAACGCATTTCCTGGGGCCTGATTTTTCAGTCGTCTCCGATGTTGGCTAGGGCTATGTTTAGGCATGCTCGGAAACAGCGAACCCGGAGGGTCCAGTTGCATGTGGGGCTGCATAAAGGCTCCCCTGGGGAGTTCACTTGTACCGAAAGCCTTCCTTTGGGGGCACTTTTGGATGGTCCAAAGGGGCTTGCAACGCGTTTTCTGGGGCTCGGTTTTTCAGTCTTCTCCCATGCCGGCTAGGGATATATTTAGGGTTGCTTGGAAATAGCAAACCCGGAGGGTCCAGTTGCATGTGGGGCTGCGTAAAGGCTCCCCTGGGGAGTTCACTTGTACCCAAAGTCTTCCTTTGGGGGCACTTCTGGATGGGCGAAAGGGGCTTGCAACGCGTTTCCTGGGGCCTGATTTTTCACTCGTCTCCGATGACGGCTAGGGCTACGTTTAGGTTTGCTCAGGAACAGCGAAACCGGAGGGTCCAGTTGCATGTGAGGCTGCGTAAAGGCTCCCCTGGGGAGTTCTCTTGTACCCAAAGCCTTCCTTTTGGGGTACTTTTGGATGGGCGAAAAGGGCTCGCAACGCATTTCCTGGGGCCTGATTTTTCCGTCGTGTTCGATGCCGGCTAGGGCTATGTTTAGGGATGCTCGGAATCAGCGAACCCGGAGGGTCCAGTTGCATGTGGGGCTGCGTAAAGGCTCCCCTGGGGAGTTCACTTGTACCCAAAGCCTTCCTTTTGTGACACCTTTGGATGGTCCAAAGGGGCTTGCATCGCGTTTCCTGGGGACTGATTTTTCGATGGTCTTCGATGCCGGCTAGGGCTATGTTTAGGGATGCTCGGAAACAGCGAACCCGGAGGGTCCAGTTGCATGTGGGGCTGCGTAAATGCTCCCCTGGGAACTTCAGATGTACCCAAAGCCTTTTTTTGGGGGCACTTTTGGATGGTCCAAAGGGGCTTGAACGCGTTTTCTGGGGCCCGGTTTTTCAGACTTCTCCCATGCCGGCTAGGGGTATATTTAGGGTTTCTCGGAAACAGCGAACCTGGAGGGTCCAGTTGCATGTGGGGCTGCGTAAAGGCTCCCCTGGGGAGTTCACTTTTACCCAAAGCCTTCCTTTGGGGGCACTTTTGGATTGGCGAAAGGGGCTTGCAACGCGTTTTCTGGGCCCGGTTTTTCAGTCTGCTCCCATTCCGGCTAGGGATATATATAACCTTAATGTGAAAGAGCGTACACGGAGTGTCAAGGTGCATGTGGAGCTGCGTAAAGTCTCCCCTGGGGAGTTCACTTGTACCCAAAGCCTTCCTTTGGGGGCACTTTTGGATGGGCGAAAAGGGCTCGCAACGCATTTCCTGGGGCCTGATTTTTCAGTCGTCTTCGATGCCCGCTAGGGCTATGTTTAGGGATGCTCGGAAACAGCGAACCCGGAGGTTGCAGTTGCATGTGGGGCTGCGTAAAGGCTCCCCTGGGGAGTTCACTTGTACCCAAAGTCTTCCTTTGGGGGCACATTTGGATGGGAGAAAAGGCCTCGGAACGCATTTCCTGGGGCCTGATTTTTCACTCGTCTCTGATGACGGCAAGGGATGCTTTTAGGTTTGCTCAGGAACAGCAAACCAGGAGGGTCCAGTTGCATGTGGGGCTGCGTAAAGGCTCCCCTGGGGAGTTCACTTGTACCCAAAGCCTTCCTTTGGGGGCACTTCTGGATGGGCGAAAAGGGCTCGTAACGCATTTCCTGGGGCCTGATTTTTCAGTCGTCTCCGATGCCGGCTAGGGCTATGTTTAGGGATGCTCGGAAACAGCGAACCCGGAGGGTCCAGTTGCATGTGGGGCTGCATAAAGGCTCCCCTGGGGAGTTCACTTGTACCCAAAGTCTTCCTTTGGGGGCACATTTGGATGGGAGAAAAGGCCTCGGAACGCATTTCCGTGGGCCTGATTTTTCACCCGTCTCCGATGACGGCAAGGTCTACGTTTAGGTTTGCTCAGGAACAGCGAACCCGGAGGGTCCAGTTGCATGTGGGGCTGCGTAAAGGCTCCCCTGGGGAGTTCACTTGTACCCAAAGCCTTCCTTTGGGGGCACTTTTGGATGGGCGAAAAGGGCTCGGAACGCATTTCCTGGGGCCTGATTTTTCAGTCGTCTCCGATGCCGGCTAGGGCTATGTTTAGGGATGCTCGGAAACAGCGAACCCGGAGGGTCCAGTTGCATGTGGGGCTGCATAAAGGCTCCCCTGGGGAGTTCACTTGTACCCAAAGCCTTCCTTTGGGGGCACTTTTGGATGGTCCAAAGGGGCTTGCAACGCGTTTTCTGGGGCTCGGTTTTTCAGTCTTCTCCCATGCCGGCTAGGGATATATTTAGGGTTGCTTGGAAATAGCAAACCCGGAGGGTCCAGTTGCATGTGGGGCTGCGTAAAGGCTCCCCTGGGGAGTTCACTTGTACCCAAAGTCTTCCTTTGGGGGCACTTCTGGATGGGCGAAAGGGGCTTGCAACGCATTTCCTGGGGCCTGATTTTTCACTCGTCTCCGATGACGGCTAGGGCTACGTTTAGTTTTGCTCAGGAACAGCGAAACCGGAGGGTCCAGTTGCATGTGAGGCTGCGTAAAGGCTCCCCTGGGGAGTTCTCTTGTACCCAAAGCCTTCCTTTTGGGGTACTTTTGGATGGGCGAAAAGGGCTCGCAATGCATTTCCTGGGGCCTGATTTTTCCGTCGTCTTCGATGCCGGCTAGGGCTATGTTTAGGGATGCTCGGAATCAGCGAACCCGGAGGGTCCAGTTGCATGTGGGGCTGCGTAAAGGCTCCCCTGGGGAGTTCACTTGTACCCAAAGCCTTCCTTTGGGGGCACTTTTGGATGGGCGAAAAGGGCTCTTAACGCATTTCCTGGGGCCTGATTTTTCAGTCGTCTCCGATGCCGGCTAGGGCTATGTTTAGGGATGCTCGGAAACAGCGAACCCGGAGTGTCCAGTTGCATGTGGGGCTGCATAAAGGCTCCCCTGGGGAGTTCACTTGTACCCAAAGCCTTCCTTTGGGGGCACTTTTGGATGGTCCAAAGGGGCTTGCAACGCGTTTTCTGGGGCTCGGTTTTTCAGTCTTCTCCCATGCCGGCTAGGGATATATTTAGGGTTGCTTGGAAATAGCAAACCCGGAGGGTCCAGTTGCATGTGGGGCTGCGTAAAGGCTCCCCTGGGGAGTTCACTTGTACCCAAAGTCTTCCTTTGGGGGCACTTCTGGATGGGCGAAAGGGGCTTGCAACGCGTTTCCTGGGGCCTGATTTTTCACTCGTCTCCGATGACGGCTAGGGCTACGTTTAGGTTTGCTCAGGAACAGCGAAACCGGAGGGTCCAGTTGCATGTGAGGCTGCGTAAAGGCTCCCCTGGGGAGTTCTCTTGTACCCAAAGCCTTCCTTTTGGGGTACTTTTGGATGGGCGAAAAGGGCTCGCAACGCATTTCCTGGGGCCTGATTTTTCCGTCGTCTTCGATGCCGGCTAGGGCTATGTTTAGGGATGCTCGGAATCAGCGAACCCGGAGGGTCCAGTTGCATGTGGGGCTGCGTAAAGGCTCCCCTGGGGAGTTCACTTGTACCCAAAGCCTTCCTTTTGTGACACCTTTGGATGGTCCAAAGGGGCTTGCATCGCGTTTCCTGGGGACTGATTTTTCGATGGTCTTCGATGCCGGCTAGGGCTATGTTTAGGGATGCTCGGAAACAGCGAACCCGGAGGGTCCAGTTGCATGTGGGGCTGCGTAAACGCTCCCCTGGGAACTTCAGATGTACCCAAAGCCTTTTTTTGGGGGCACTTTTGGATGGTCCAAAGGGGCTTGCAACGCGTTTTCTGGGGCCCGGTTTTTCCGTCTTCTCCCATGCCGGCTAGGGGTATATTTAGGGTTCCTCGGAAACAGCGAACCTGGAGTGTCAAGGTGCATGTGGGGCTGCGTAAAGGCTCCCCTGGGGAGTTCACTTGTACCCAAAGCCTTCTTTTGGGGGCACTTTTGGATGGGCGAAAAGGGCTCGTAACGCATTTCCTGGGGACTGATTTTTCAGTTGTCTTCGATGTTGGCTAGGGCTATGTATAGGGATGCTCGGAAAAATCGAACCCGGAGTGTCCAGTTGCATGTGGGGCTGCGTAAAGGCTCCCCTGGGGAGTTCACTTGTACCCAAAGTCTTCCTTTGGGGGCTCTTCTGGATGGGCGAAAAGGGCTCGCAACGCATTTCCTGGGGCCTGATTTTTCCGTCGTCTTCGATGCCGTCTAGGGCTATGTTTAGGGATGCTCGGAAACAGCGAACCCGGAGGGTCCAGTTGCATGTGGGGCTGCGTAAAGGCTCCCCTGGGGAGTTCACTTGTACCCAAAGCCTTCCTTTTGTGACACTTTTGGATGGTCCAAAGGGGCTTGCATCGCGTTTCCTGGGGACTGATTTTTCGATGGTCTTCGATGCCGGCTAGGGCTATGTTTAGGGATGCTCGGAAACAGCGAACCCGGAGGGTCCAGTTGCATGTGGGGCTGCGTAAACGCTCCCCTGGGAACTTCAGATGTACCCAAAGCCTTTTTTTGGGGGCACTTTTGGATGGTCCAAAGGGGCTTGCAACGCGTTTTCTGGGGCCCGGTTTTTCAGTCTTCTCCCATGCCGGCTAGGGGTATATTTAGGGTTCCTCGGAAACAGCGAACCTGGAGGGTCCAGTTGCATGTGGGGCTGCGTAAAGGCTCCCCTGGGGAGTTCACTTTTACCCAAAGCCTTCCTTTTGGGGTACTTTTGGATGGGCGAAAAGGGCTCGCAACGCATTTCCTGGGGCCTGATTTTTCAGTCGTCTTCGATGCCGGCTAGGGCTATGTTTAGGGATGCTCGGAATCAGCGAACCCGGAGGGTCCAGTTGCATGTGGGGCTGCGTAAAGGCTCCCCTGGGGAGTTCACTTGTACCCAAAGCCTTCCTTTTGTGACACCTTTGGATGGTCCAAAGGGGCTTGCATCGCGTTTCCTGGGGACTGATTTTTCGATGGTCTTCGATGCCGGCTAGGGCTATGTTTAGGGATGCTCGGAAACAGCGAACCCGGAGGGTCCAGTTGCATGTGGGGCTGCGTAAACGCTCCCCTGGGAACTTCAGATGTACCCAAAGCCTTTTTTTGGGGGCACTTTTGGATGGTCCAAAGGGGCTTGCAACGCGTTTTCTGGGGCCCGGTTTTTCCGTCTTCTCCCATGCCGGCTAGGGGTATATTTAGGGTTCCTCGGAAACAGCGAACCTGGAGTGTCAAGGTGCATGTGGGGCTGCGTAAAGGCTCCCCTGGGGAGTTCACTTGTACCCAAAGCCTTCTTTTGGGGGCACTTTTGGATGGGCGAAAAGGGCTCGTAACGCATTTCCTGGGGACTGATTTTTCAGTTGTCTTCGATGTTGGCTAGGGCTATGTATAGGGATGCTCGGAAAAATCGAACCCGGAGTGTCCAGTTGCATGTGGGGCTGCGTAAAGGCTCCCCTGGGGAGTTCACTTGTACCCAAAGTCTTCCTTTGGGGGCTCTTCTGGATGGGCGAAAAGGGCTCGCAACGCATTTCCTGGGGCCTGATTTTTCCGTCGTCTTCGATGCCGTCTAGGGCTATGTTTAGGGATGCTCGGAAACAGCGAACCCGGAGGGTCCAGTTGCATGTGGGGCTGCGTAAAGGCTCCCCTGGGGAGTTCACTTGTACCCAAAGCCTTCCTTTTGTGACACTTTTGGATGGTCCAAAGGGGCTTGCATCGCGTTTCCTGGGGACTGATTTTTCGATGGTCTTCGATGCCGGCTAGGGCTATGTTTAGGGATGCTCGGAAACAGCGAACCCGGAGGGTCCAGTTGCATGTGGGGCTGCGTAAACGCTCCCCTGGGAACTTCAGATGTACCCAAAGCCTTTTTTTGGGGGCACTTTTGGATGGTCCAAAGGGGCTTGCAACGCGTTTTCTGGGGCCCGGTTTTTCAGTCTTCTCCCATGCCGGCTAGGGGTATATTTAGGGTTCCTCGGAAACAGCGAACCTGGAGGGTCCAGTTGCATGTGGGGCTGCGTAAAGGCTCCCCTGGGGAGTTCACTTTTACCCAAAGCCTTCTTTTGGGGGCACTTTTGGATTGGCGAAAGGGGCTTGCAACGCGTTTTCTGGGCCCGTTTTTTCAGTCTGCTCCCAATCCGGCTAGGGATATATTTAACCTTAATGTGAAAGAGCGTACACGGAGTGTCAAGGTGCATGTGGAGCTGCGTAAAGTCTCCCCTGGGGAGTTCACTTGTACCCAAAGCCTTCCTTTGGGGGCACTTTTGGATGGGCGAAAAGGGCTTGCAACGCATTTCCTGGGGCCTGATTTTTCAGTCGTCTTCGATGCCCGCTAGGGCTATGTTTAGGGATGTTCGGAAACAGCGAACCCGGAGGTTGCAGTTGCATGTGGGGCTGCGTAAAGGCTCCCCTGGGGAGTTCACTTTTACCCAAAGCCTTCCTTTGGGGGCACTTTTGGATGGTCCAAAGGGGCTTGCAACGCGTTTTCTGGGGCTCGGTTTTTCAGTCTTCTCCCATGCCGGCTAGGGATATATTTAGGGTTGCTTGGAAATAGCAAACCCGGAGGGTCCAGTTGCATGTGGGGCTGCGTAAAGGCTCCCCTGGGGAGTTCACTTGTACCCAAAGTCTTCCTTTGGGGGCACTTCTGGATGGGCGAAAGGGGCTTGCAACGCATTTCCTGGGGCCTGATTTTTCACTCGTCTCCGATGACGGCTAGGGCTACGTTTAGGTTTGCTCAGGAACAGCGAAACCGGAGGGTCCAGTTGCATGTGAGGCTGCGTAAAGGCTCCCCTGGGGAGTTCTCTTGTACCCAAAGCCTTCCTTTTGGGGTACTTTTGGATGGGCGAAAAGGGCTCGCAACGCATTTCCTGGGGCCTGATTTTTCCGTCGTGTTCGATGCCGGCTAGGGCTATGTTTAGGGATGCTCGGAATCAGCGAACCCGGAGGGTCCAGTTGCATGTGGGGCTGCGTAAAGGCTCCCCTGGGGAGTTCACTTGTACCCAAAGCCTTCCTTTTGTGACACCTTTGGATGGTCCAAAGGGGCTTGCATCGCGTTTCCTGGGGACTGATTTTTCGATGGTCTTCGATGCCGGCTAGGGCTATGTTTAGGGATGCTCGGAAACAGCGAACCCGGAGGGTCCAGTTGCATGTGGGGCTGCGTAAATGCTCCCCTGGGAACTTCAGATGTACCCAAAGCCTTTTTTTGGGGGCACTTTTGGATGGTCCAAAGGGGCTTGAACGCGTTTTCTGGGGCCCGGTTTTTCAGACTTCTCCCATGCCGGCTAGGGGTATATTTAGGGTTTCTCGGAAACAGCGAACCTGGAGGGTCCAGTTGCATGTGGGGCTGCGTAAAGGCTCCCCTGGGGAGTTCACTATTACCCAAAGCCTTCTTTTGGGGGCACTTTTGGATGGGCGAAAAGGGCTCGTAACGCATTTCCTGGGGACTGATTTTTCAGTTGTCTTCGATGTTGGCTAGGGCTATGTATAGGGATGCTCGGAAAAATCGAACCCGGAGTGTCCAGTTGCATGTGGGGCTGCATAAAGGCTCCCCTGGGGAGTTCACTTGTACCCAAAGTCTTCCTTTGGGGGCTCTTCTGGATGGGCGAAAAGGGCTCGCAACGCATTTCCTGGGGCCTGATTTTTCCATCGTCTTCGATGCCGTCTAGGGCTATGTTTAGGGATGCTCGGAAACAGCGAACCCGGAGGGTCCAGTTGCATGTGGGGCTGCGTAAAGGCTCCCCTGGGGAGTTCACTTGTACCCAAAGCCTTCCTTTTGTGACACTTTTGGATGGTCCAAAGGGGCTTGCATCGCGTTTCCTGGGGACTGATTTTTCGATGGTCTTCGATGCCGGCTAGGGCTATGTTTAGGGATGCTCGGAAACAGCGAACCCGGAGGGTCCAGTTGCATGTGGGGCTGCGTAAACGCTCCCCTGGGAACTTCAGATGTACCCAAAGCCTTTTTTTGGGGGCACTTTTGGATGGTCCAAAGGGGCTTGCAACGCGTTTTCTGGGGCCCGGTTTTTCAGTCTTCTCCCATGCCGGCTAGGGGTATATTTAGGGTTCCTCGGAAACAGCGAACCTGGAGGGTCCAGTTGCATGTGGGGCTGCGTAAAGGCTCCCCTGGGGAGTTCACTTTTACCCAAAGCCTTCTTTTGGGGGCACTTTTGGATTGGCGAAAGGGGCTTGCAACGCGTTTTCTGGGCCCGTTTTTTCAGTCTGCTCCCAATCCGGCTAGGGATATATTTAACCTTAATGTGAAAGAGCGTACACGGAGTGTCAAGGTGCATGTGGAGCTGCGTAAAGTCTCCCCTGGGGAGTTCACTTGTACCCAAAGCCTTCCTTTGGGGGCACTTTTGGATGGGCGAAAAGGGCTTGCAACGCATTTCCTGGGGCCTGATTTTTCAGTCGTCTTCGATGCCCGCTAGGGCTATGTTTAGGGATGTTCGGAAACAGCGAACCCGGAGGTTGCAGTTGCATGTGGGGCTGCGTAAAGGCTCCCCTGGGGAGTTCACTTTTACCCAAAGCCTTCCTTTGGGGGCACTTTTGGATGGTCCAAAGGGGCTTGCAACGCGTTTTCTGGGGCTCGGTTTTTCAGTCTTCTCCCATGCCGGCTAGGGATATATTTAGGGTTGCTTGGAAATAGCAAACCCGGAGGGTCCAGTTGCATGTGGGGCTGCGTAAAGGCTCCCCTGGGGAGTTCACTTGTACCCAAAGTCTTCCTTTGGGGGCACTTCTGGATGGGCGAAAGGGGCTTGCAACGCGTTTCCTGGGGCCTGATTTTTCACTCGTCTCCGATGACGGCTAGGGCTACGTTTAGGTTTGCTCAGGAACAGCGAAACCGGAGGGTCCAGTTGCATGTGAGGCTGCGTAAAGGCTCCCCTGGGGAGTTCTCTTGTACCCAAAGCCTTCCTTTTGGGGTACTTTTGGATGGGCGAAAAGGGCTCGCAACGCATTTCCTGGGGCCTGATTTTTCCGTCGTGTTCGATGCCGGCTAGGGCTATGTTTAGGGATGCTCGGAATCAGCGAACCCGGAGGGTCCAGTTGCATGTGGGGCTGCGTAAAGGCTCCCCTGGGGAGTTCACTTGTACCCAAAGCCTTCCTTTTGTGACACCTTTGGATGGTCCAAAGGGGCTTGCATCGCGTTTCCTGGGGACTGATTTTTCGATGGTCTTCGATGCCGGCTAGGGCTATGTTTAGGGATGCTCGGAAACAGCGAACCCGGAGGGTCCAGTTGCATGTGGGGCTGCGTAAATGCTCCCCTGGGAACTTCAGATGTACCCAAAGCCTTTTTTTGGGGGCACTTTTGGATGGTCCAAAGGGGCTTGAACGCGTTTTCTGGGGCCCGGTTTTTCAGACTTCTCCCATGCCGGCTAGGGGTATATTTAGGGTTTCTCGGAAACAGCGAACCTGGAGGGTCCAGTTGCATGTGGGGCTGCGTAAAGGCTCCCCTGGGGAGTTCACTTGTACCCAAAGCCTTCCTTTGGGGGCACTTTTGGATTGGCGAAAGGGGCTTGCAACGCGTTTTCTGGGCCCGGTTTTTCAGTCTGCTCCCATTCCGGCTAGGGATATATATAACCTTAATGTGAAAGAGCGTACACGGAGTGTCAAGGTGCATGTGGAGCTGCGTAAAGTCTCCCCTGGGGAGTTCACTTGTACCCAAAGCCTTCCTTTGGGGGCACTTTTGGATGGGCGAAAAGGGCTCGCAACGCATTTCCTGGGGCCTGATTTTTCAGTCGTCTTCGATGCCCGCTAGGGCTATGTTTAGGGATGCTCGGAAACAGCGAACCCGGAGTGTCCAGTTGCATGTGGGGCTGCGTAAAGGCTCCCCTGGGGAGTTCACTTGTACCCAAAGTCTTCCTTTGGGGGCACATTTGGATGGGAGAAAAGGCCTCGGAACGCATTTCCTGGGGCCTGATTTTTCACTCGTCTCTGATGACGGCAAGGGATGCTTTTAGGTTTGCTCAGGAACAGCAAACCAGGAGGGTCCAGTTGCATGTGGGGCTGCGTAAAGGCTCCCCTGGGGAGTTCACTTGTACCCAAAGCCTTCCTTTGGGGGCACTTCTGGATGGGCGAAAAGGGCTCGTAACGCATTTCCTGGGGCCTGATTTTTCAGTCGTCTCCGATGCCGGCTAGGGCTATGTTTAGGGATGCTCGGAAACAGCGAACCCGGAGGGTCCAGTTGCATGTGGGGCTGCATAAAGGCTCCCCTGGGGAGTTCACTTGTACCCAAAGTCTTCCTTTGGGGGCACATTTGGATGGGAGAAAAGGCCTCGGAACGCATTTCCGTGGGCCTGATTTTTCACCCGTCTCCGATGACGGCAAGGTCTACGTTTAGGTGTGCTCAGGAACAGCGAACCCGGAGGGTCCAGTTGCATGTGGGGCTGCGTAAAGGCTCCCCTGGGGAGTTCACTTGTACCCAAAGCCTTCCTTTGGGGGCACTTTTGGATGGGCGAAAAGGGCTCTTAACGCATTTCCTGGGGCCTGATTTTTCAGTCGTCTCCGATGCCGGCTAGGGCTATGTTTAGGGATGCTCGGAAACAGCGAACCCGGAGGGTCCAGTTGCATGTGGGGCTGCATAAAGGCTCCCCTGGGGAGTTCACTTGTACCCAAAGCCTTCCTTTGGGGGCACTTTTGGATGGTCCAAAGGGGCTTGCAACGCGTTTTCTGGGGCTCAGTTTTTCAGTCTTCTCCCATGCCGGCTAGGGATATATTTAGGGTTGCTTGGAAATAGCAAACCCGGAGGGTCCAGTTGCATGTGGGGCTGCGTAAAGGCTCCCATGGGGAGTTCACTTGTACCCAAAGTCTTCCTTTGGGGGCACTTCTGGATGGGCGAAAGGGGCTTGCAACGCGTTTCCTGGGGCCTGATTTTTCACTCGTCTCCGATGACGGCTAGGGCTACGTTTAGGTTTGCTCAGGAACAGCGAAACCGGAGGGTCCAGTTGCATGTGAGGCTGCGTAAAGGCTCCCCTGGGGAGTTCTCTTGTACCCAAAGCCTTCCTTTTGGGGTACTTTTGGATGGGCGAAAAGGGCTCGCAATGCATTTCCTGGGGCCTGATTTTTCCGTCGTCTTCGATGCCGGCTAGGGCTATGTTTAGGGATGCTCGGAATCAGCGAACCCGGAGGGTCCAGTTGCATGTGGGGCTGCGTAAAGGCTCCCCTGGGGAGTTCACTTGTACCCAAAGCCTTCCTTTGGGGGCACTTTTGGATGGGCGAAAAGGGCTCGCAACGCATTTCCTGGGGCCTGATTTTTCAGTCGTTTCCGATGTTGGCTAGGGCTATGTTTAGGCATGCTCGGAAACAGCGAACCCGGAGGGTCCAGTTGCATGTGGGGCTGCATAAAGGCTCCCCTGGGGAGTTCACTTGTACCCTAAGCCTTCCTTTGGGGGCACTTTTGGATGGTCCAAAGGGGCTTGCAACGCGTTTTCTGGGGCTCGGTTTTTCAGTCTTCTCCCATGCCGGCTAGGGATATATTTAGGGTTGCTTGGAAATAGCAAACCCGGAGGGTCCAGTTGCATGTGGGGCTGCGTAAAGGCTCCCCTGGGGAGTTCACTTGTACCCAAAGTCTTCCTTTGGGGGCACTTCTGGATGGGCGAAAGGGGCTTGCAACGCGTTTCCTGGGGCCTGATTTTTCACTCGTCTCCGATGACGGCTAGGGCTACGTTTAGGTTTGCTCAGGAACAGCGAAACCGGAGGGTCCAGTTGCATGTGAGGCTGCGTAAAGGCTCCCCTGGGGAGTTCTCTTGTACCCAAAGCCTTCCTTTTGGGGTACTTTTGGATGGGCGAAAAGGGCTCGCAACGCATTTCCTGGGGCCTGATTTTTCCGTCGTGTTCGATGCCGGCTAGGGCTATGTTTAGGGATGCTCGGAATCAGCGAACCCGGAGGGTCCAGTTGCATGTGGGGCTGCGTAAAGGCTCCCCTGGGGAGTTCACTTGTACCCAAAGCCTTCCTTTTGTGACACCTTTGGATGGTCCAAAGGGGCTTGCATCGCGTTTCCTGGGGACTGATTTTTCGATGGTCTTCGATGCCGGCTAGGGCTATGTTTAGGGATGCTCGGAAACAGCGAACCCGGAGGGTCCAGTTGCATGTGGGGCTGCGTAAATGCTCCCCTGGGAACTTCAGATGTACCCAAAGCCTTTTTTTGGGGGCACTTTTGGATGGTCCAAAGGGGCTTGAACGCGTTTTCTGGGGCCCGGTTTTTCAGACTTCTCCCATGCCGGCTAGGGGTATATTTAGGGTTTCTCGGAAACAGCGAACCTGGAGGGTCCAGTTGCATGTGGGGCTGCGTAAAGGCTCCCCTGGGGAGTTCACTTTTACCCAAAGCCTTCCTTTGGGGGCACTTTTGGATTGGCGAAAGGGGCTTGCAACGCGTTTTCTGGGCCCGGTTTTTCAGTCTGCTCCCATTCCGGCTAGGGATATATATAACCTTAATGTGAAAGAGCGTACACGGAGTGTCAAGGTGCATGTGGAGCTGCGTAAAGTCTCCCCTGGGGAGTTCACTTGTACCCAAAGCCTTCCTTTGGGGGCACTTTTGGATGGGCGAAAAGGGCTCGCAACGCATTTCCTGGGGCCTGATTTTTCAGTCGTCTTCGATGCCCGCTAGGGCTATGTTTAGGGATGCTCGGAAACAGCGAACCCGGAGGGTCCAGTTGCATGTGGGGCTGCGTAAAGGCTCCCCTGGGGAGTTCACTTGTACCCAAAGTCTTCCTTTGGGGGCACATTTGGATGGGAGAAAAGGCCTCGGAACGCATTTCCTGGGGCCTGATTTTTCACTCGTCTCTGATGACGGCAAGGGATGCTTTTAGGTTTGCTCAGGAACAGCAAACCAGGAGGGTCCAGTTGCATGTGGGGCTGCGTAAAGGCTCCCCTGGGGAGTTCACTTGTACCCAAAGCCTTCCTTTGGGGGCACTTCTGGATGGACGAAAAGAGTTCGTAACGCATTTCCTGGGGCCTGATTTTTCAGTCGTCATCGATGCCGGCTAGGGCTATGTTTAGGGATGCTCGGAAACAGCGAACCCGGAGGGTCAAGTTGCATGTGGGGCTGCGTAAAGGCTCCCCTGGGGAGTTCACTTGTACCCAAAGCCTTCCTTTTGTGACACTTTTGGATGGTCCAAAGGGGCTTGCAACGCGTTTTCTGTGGCCCGGGTTTTCAGTCTTCTCCCATGCCGGCTAGGGATATATTTAGGGTTGCTCGGAAAAATCGAACCGGAAGGTTCCAGTTGCATGTGGGGCTGCGTAAAGGCTCCCCTGGGGAGTTCTCTTGTACCCAAAGCCTTCCTTTGGGGGTACTTTTGGATGGGCAAAAAGGGCTCGCAACGCATTTCCTGGGGCCTGATTTTTCAGTCATCTTCTTTGCCAGCTAGGGTTATGTTTAGGGATGCTCGGAAACAGCGAACCCGGAGGGTCCAGTTGCATGTGGGGCTGCATAAAGGCTCCGCTGAGGAGTTCACTTGTACCCAAAGCCTTCCTTTGGTGACACTTTTGGATGGTCCAAAGGGGATTGCAACGTGTTTTCTGGGGCCCGGTTTTTCAGATTCTCCCATGCCGGCTAGGGTTCTATTTAGGTTTGCTCGGAAAAATCGAACCCGGAGTATCCAGTTGCATGTGGGGCTGCGTAAAGGCTCCCCTGGGGAGTTCACTTGTACCCAAAACCCTCCTTTGGGGGCACTTTTGGATGGTCCAAAGGGGCTCGCAACGCATTTCCTGGGGCCTGATTTTTCACTCGTCTCCGATGATGGCTAGGGCTACGTTTAGGTTTGCTCAGGAACAGCGAACCCGGAGAGTCCAGTTGCACGTGGAGCTGCGTAAAGGCTCCCCTGGGGAGTTCACTTGTACCCAAAGCCTTCCTTTGGGAGCACTTTTGGATGGGCGAAAAGGGCTCGTAACGCATTTCCTGGGGCCTGATTTTTTAGTCGTCATCGATGCCGGCTAGGGCTATGTTTAGGGATGCTCGGAAACAGTGAACCCGGAGGGTCCAGTTGCATGTGGGGCTGCGTAAAGGCTCCCCTGGGGAGTTCACTTGTACCCAAAGTCTTCCTTTGGGGGCACATTTGGATGGGAGAAAAGGCCTCGCAACGCATTTCCTGGGGCCTGATTTTTCAGTCGTCTTCGATGCCGGCTAGTGCTACGTTTAGGTTTGCTCAGGAACAGCGAACCCGGAGGGTCCAGTTGCATGTGGGGCTGCGTAAAGGCTCCCCAGGGGAGTTCACTTGTACCCAAAGTCTTCCTTTGGGGGCACATTTGGATGGGAGAAAAGGCCTCGGAACGCATTTCCTGGGGCCTGATTTTTCATTCGTCTCCGAAGACGGCTAGTGCTACGTTTAGGTTTGCTCAGGAGCAGCAAACCCGGAGGGTCCAGTTGCATGTGGGGCTGCGTAAAGGCTCTCCTGGGAAGATCACTTGTACCCAAAGCCTTCCTTTGCGGGCACTTTTGGATGGTCCAAAGTGGCTTGCAACGCATTTCCTGGGGCCTGATTTTTCACTCGTCTTCGATGCCCGCTAGGGCTATGTTTAGTGATGTTCGGAAACAGCGAACCCGGAGGTTGCAGTTGCATGTGGGGCTGCGGAAAGGCTCCCCTGGGGAGTTCACTTGTATCCAAAGCCTTCCTTTGGGGGCACTTTTGGATGGTCCAAAGGGGCTCGCAACGCATTTCCGTGGGCCTGATTTTTCAGTCGTCTCCGATGACCTCTAGGGCTACGTTTAGGTTTGCTCAGGAACAGCGAACCCGGAGGGTCCAGTTGTATGTGGGGCTGCGTAAAGGCTCCCCTGGGGAGTTCACTTGTACCCAAAGACTTCCTTTGGGGGCACTTTTGAATGGGCGAAAATGGCTCGTAACGCATTTCCTGGGGCCTGATTTTTCAGTCGTCTCCGATGACCTCTAGGGCTACGTTTAGGTTTGCTCAGGAACAGCGAACCCGGAAGGGTCCAGGTACATGTGGGGCTGCGTAAAGGCTCCCCTGGGGAGTTCACTTGTACCCAAAGCCTTCCTTTGCGGGCACTTTTGGATGGGAGAAAAGGGCTCGTAACGCATTTCCTGGGGCCTGATTTTTCAGTCGTCTCCGATGTCGGCTAGGGCTATGTTTAGGGATGCTCGGAAACAGCGAACCCGGAGAGTCCAGTTGCATGTGGGGCTGCGTAAAGGCTCCCCTGGGGAGTTCACTTGTACCCAAAGCCTTCCTTTGGGGGCACTTTTGGATGGGCGAAAAGGGCTCGTAACGCATTTCCTGGGGCCTGATTTTTCAGTCGTATTCGATGCCCGCTAGGGCTATGTTTAGGGATACTCGGAAACAGTGAACCCGGAGAGTCCAGTTGCATGTGGGGCAGCGTAAAGGCTCCCCTGGGGAGTTCACTTGTACCCAAAGTCTTCCTTTGGGGGCACATTTGGATGGGAGAAAAGGCCTCGCAACGCATTTCCTGGGGCCTGATTTTTCAGTCGTCTTCGATGCCGGCTAGGGCTACGTTTAGGGATGCTCGGAAACAGCGAACCCGAAGGGTCCAGTTGCATCTGGGGCTGCGTAAAGGCTCCCCTGGGGAGTTCACTTGTACCCAAAGCCTTCCTTTGGGGGCACTTTTGGATGGTCCAAAGTGGCTCTCAACGCATTTCCTGGGGCCTGATTTTTCCGTCGTCTTCGATGCCGGCTAGGGCTATGTTTAGGGATGCTCGGAAACAGCGAACCCGAAGGGTCCAGTTGCATGTGGGGCTGCGTAAAGGCTCCCCTGGGGAGTTCACTTGTACCCAAAGCCTTCCTTTGGTGACACTTTTGGATGGTCCAAAGGGGCTCTCAACGCATTTCCGTGGGCCTGATTTTTCACTCGTCTCCGATGACGGCTAGGGCTACGTTTAGGTTTGCTCAGGAACAGCGAACCCGGAGAGTCCAGTTGCATGTGGGGCTGCGTAAAGGCTCCCCTGGGGAGTTCACTTGTACCCAAAGTCTTCCTTTGGGGGCACTTCTGGATGGGCGAAAGGGGCTTGCAACGCGTTTCCTGGGGCCTGATTTTTCACTCGTCTCCGATGACGGCTAGGGCTACGTTTAGGTTTGCTCAGGAACAGCGAAACCGGAGGGTCCAGTTGCATGTGAGGCTGCGTAAAGGCTCCCCTGGGGAGTTCTCTTGTACCCAAAGCCTTCCTTTTGGGGTACTTTTGGATGGGCGAAAAGGGCTCGCAACGCATTTCCTGGGGCCTGATTTTTCCGTCGTCTTCGATGCCGGCTAGGGCTATGTTTAGGGATGCTCGGAAACAGCGAACCCGGAGGGTCCAGTTGCATGTGGGGCTGCGTAAAGGCTCCCCTGGGGAGTTCACTTGTACCCAAAGCCTTCCTTTTGTGACACTTTTGGATGGTCCAAAGGGGCTTGCATCGCGTTTCCTTGGGACTGATTTTTCGATGGTCTTCGATGCCGGCTAGGGCTATGTTTAGGGATGCTCGGAAACAGCGAACCCGGAGGGTCCAGTTGCATGTGGGGCTGCGTAAATGCTCCCCTGGGAACTTCAGATGTACCCAAAGCCTTTTTTGGGGGGCACTTTTGGATGGTCCAAAGGGGCTTGAACGCGTTTTCTGGGGCCCGGTTTTTCAGACTTCTCCCATGCCGGCTAGGGGTATATTTAGGGTTTCTCGGAAACAGCGAACCTGGAGGGTCCAGTTGCATGTGGGGCTGCGTAAAGGCTCCCCTGGGGAGTTCAATTTTACCCAAAGCCTTCCATTGGGGGCACTTTTGGATTGGCGAAAGGGGCTTGCAACGCGTTTTCTGGGCCCGGTTTTTCAGTCTGCTCCCATTCCGGCTAGGGATATATATAACCTTAATGTGAAAGAGCGTACACGGAGTGTCAAGGTGCATGTGGAGCTGCGTAAGGTCTCCCCTGGGGAGTTCACTTGTACCCAAAGCCTTCCTTTGGGGGCACTTTTGGATGGGCGAAAAGGGCTCGCAACGCATTTCCTGGGGCCTGATTTTTCAGTCGTCTTCGATGCCCGCTAGGGCTATGTTTAGGGATGCTCGGAAACAGCGAACCCGGAGGGTCCAGTTGCATGTGGGGCTGCGTAAAGGCTCCCCTGGGGAGTTCACTTGTACCCAAAGTCTTCCTTTGGGGGCACATATGGATGGGAGAAAAGGCCTCGGAACGCATTTCCTGGGGCCTGATTTTTCACTCGTCTCCGAAGACGGCTAGGGCTACGTTTAGGTTTGCTCAGGAACAGCAAACCCGGAGGGTCCAGTTGCATGTGGGGCTGCGTAAAGGCTCCCCTGGGGAGATCACTTGTACCCAAAGCCTTCCTTTGCGGGCAGTTTTGGATGGTCCAAAGGGGCTCGCAACGCATTTCCTGGGGCCTGATTTTTCAGTCGTCTTCGATGCCGGCTAGGGCTATGTTTAGGGATGCTCGGAAACAGCGAACCTGGAGTGTCCAGTTGCATGTGGGGCTGCGTAAAGGCTCCCCTGGGGAGTTCACTTGTACCCAAAGTCTTCCTTTGGGGGCACATTTGGATGGGAGAAAAGGCCTCGGAACGCATTTCCTGGGGCCTGATTTTTCACTCGTCTCTGATGACGGCAAGGGATGCTTTTAGGTTTGCTCAGGAACAGCAAACCAGGAGGGTCCAGTTGCATGTGGGGCTGCGTAAAGGCTCTCCTGGGAAGATCACTTGTACCCAAAGCCTTCCTTTGCGGGCACTTTTGGATGGTCCAAAGTGGCTTGCAACGCGTTTCCTGGGGCCTGATTTTTCACTCGTCTTCGATGCCCGCTAGGGCTATGTTTAGGGATGTTCGGAAACAGCGAACCCGGAGGTTGCAGTTGCATGTGGGGCTGCGGAAAGGCTCCCCTGGGGAGTTCACTTGTATCCAAAGCCTTCCATTGGGGGCACTTTTGGATGGTCCAAAGGGGCTCGCAACGCATTTCCGTGGGCCTGATTTTTCACTCGTCTCCGATGACCTCTAGGGCTACTTTTAGTTTTGCTCAGGAACAGCGAACCCGGAGGGTCCAGTTGTATGTGGGGCTGCGTAAAGGCTCCCCTGGGGAGATCACTTGTACCCAAAGCCTTCCTTTGCGGGCACTTTTGGATGGTCCAAAGGGGCTCGCAACGCATTTCCGTGGGCCTGATTTTTCACTCGTCTCCGATGACCTCTAGTGCTACGTTTAGGTTTGCTCAGGAGCAGCAAACCCGGAGGGTCCAGTTGCATGTGGGGCTGCGTAAAGGCTCCCCTGGGGAGATCACTTGTACCCAAAGCCTTCCTTTGCGGGCACTTTTGGATGGTCCAAAGGGTCTCGCAACGCATTTCCTGGGGCCTGATTTTTCGATGGTCTTCGATGCCGGCTAGGGCTATGTTTAGGGATGCTCGGAAACAGCGAACCTGGAGTGTCCAGTTGCATGTGGGGCTGCGTAAAGGCTCCCCTGGGGAGTTCACTTGTACCCAAAGCCTTCCTTTGGGGGCACATTTGGATGGGAGAAAAGGCCTCGGAACGCATTTCCTGGGGCCTGATTTTTCACTCGTCTCTGATGACGGCAAGGGATGCTTTTAGGTTTGCTCAGGAACAGCAAACCAGGAGGGTCCAGTTGCATGTGGGGCTGCGTAAAGGCTCCCCTGGGGAGTTCACTTGTACCCAAAGCCTTCCTTTGGTGACACTTTTGGATGGGCGAAAAGGGCTCGTAACGCATTTCCTGGGGCCTGATTTTTCAGTCGTCATCGATGCCGGCTAGGGCTATGTTTAGGGATGCTCGGAAACAGCGAACCCGGAGGGTCAAGTTGCATGTGGGGCTGCGTAAAGGCTCCCCTGGGGAGTTCACTTGTACCCAAAGCCTTCCTTTTGTGACACTTTTGGATGGTCCAAAGGGGCTTGCAACGCGTTTTCTGTGGCCCAGGTTTTCAGTCTTCTCCCATGCCGGCTAGGGATATATTTAGGGTTGCTCGGAAAAATCGAACCCGAAGGGTCCAGTTGCATGTGGGGCTGCGTAAAGGCTCCCCTGGGGAGTTCTCTTGTACCCAAAGCCTTCCTTTGGGGGTACTTTTGGATGGGCAAAAAGGGCTCGCAACGCATTTCCTGGGGCCTGATTTTTCAGTCATCTTCTTTGCCAGCTAGGTTTATGTTTAGGGATGCTCGGAAACAGCGAACCCGGAGGGTCCAGTTGCATGTGGGGCTGCATAAAGGCTCCGCTGGGGAGTTCACTTGTACCCAAAGCCTTCCTTTGGTGACACTTTTGGATGGTCCAAAGGGGATTGCAACGTGTTTTCTGGGGCCCGGTTTTTCAGATTCTCCCATGCCGGCTAGGGTTCTATTTAGGTTTGCTCGGAAAAATCGAACCCGGAGTGTCCAGTTGCATGTGGGGCTGCGTAAAGGCTCCCCTGGGGAGTTCACTTGTACCCAAAACCCTCCTTTGGGGGCACTTTTGGATGGTCCAAAGGGGCTCGCAACGCATTTCCTGGGGCCTGATTTTTCACTCGTCTCCGATGATGGCTAGGGCTACGTTTAGGTTTGCTCAGGAACAGCGAACCCGGAGAGTCCAGTTGCACGTGGAGCTGCGTAAAGGCTCCCCTGGGGAGTTCACTTGTACCCAAAGCCTTCCTTTGGGAGCACTTTTGGATGGGCGAAAAGGGCTCGTAACGCATTTCCTGGGGCCTGATTTTTTAGTCGTCATCGATGCCGGCTAGGGCTATGTTTAGGGATGCTCGGAAACAGTGAACCCGGAGGGTCCAGTTGCATGTGGGGCTGCGTAAAGGCTCCCCTGGGGAGTTCACTTGTACCCAAAGTCTTCCTTTGGGGGCACATTTGGATGGGAGAAAAGGCCTCGCAACGCATTTCCTGGGGCCTGATTTTTCAGTCGTCTTCGATGCCGGCTAGGGCTACGTTTAGGTTTGCTCAGGAACAGCGAACCCGGAGGGTCCAGTTGCATGTGGGGCTGCGTAAAGGCTCCCCAGGGGAGTTCACTTGTACCCAAAGTCTTCCTTTGGGGGCACATTTGGATGGGAGAAAAGGCCTCGGAACGCATTTCCTGGGGCCTGATTTTTCACTCGTCTCCGAAGACGGCTAGTGCTACGTTTAGGTTTGCTCAGGAGCAGCAAACCCGGAGGGTCCAGTTGCATGTGGGGCTGCGTAAAGGCTCTCCTGGGAAGATCACTTGTACCCAAAGCCTTCCTTTGCGGGCACTTTTGGATGGTCCAAAGTGGCTTGCAACGCATTTCCTGGGGCCTGATTTTTCACTCGTCTTCGATGCCCGCTAGGGCTATGTTTAGTGATGTTCGGAAACAGCGAACCCGGAGGTTGCAGTTGCATGTGGGGCTGCGGAAAGGCTCCCCTGGGGAGTTCACTTGTACCCAAAGCCTTCCTTTGGGGGCACTTTTGGATGGTCCAAAGGGGCTCGCAACGCATTTCCGTGGGCCTGATTTTTCACTCGTCTCCGATGACCTCTAGGGCTACGTTTAGGTTTGCTCAGGAACAGCGAACCCGTAGGGTCCAGTTGTATGTGGGGCTGCGTAAATGCTCCCCTGGGAACTTCAGATGTACCCAAAGCCTTTTTTGGGGGGCACTTTTGGATGGTCCAAAGGGGCTTGAACGCGTTTTCTGGGGCCCGGTTTTTCAGACTTCTCCCATGCCGGCTAGGGGTATATTTAGGGTTTCTCGGAAACAGCGAACCTGGAGGGTCCAGTTGCATGTGGGGCTGCGTAAAGGCTCCCCTGGGGAGTTCAATTTTACCCAAAGCCTTCCATTGGGGGCACTTTTGGATTGGCGAAAGGGGCTTGCAACGCGTTTTCTGGGCCCGGTTTTTCAGTCTGCTCCCATTCCGGCTAGGGATATATATAACCTTAATGTGAAAGAGCGTACACGGAGTGTCAAGGTGCATGTGGAGCTGCGTAAGGTCTCCCCTGGGGAGTTCACTTGTACCCAAAGCCTTCCTTTGGGGGCACTTTTGGATGGGCGAAAAGGGCTCGCAACGCATTTCCTGGGGCCTGATTTTTCAGTCGTCTTCGATGCCCGCTAGGGCTATGTTTAGGGATGCTCGGAAACAGCGAACCCGGAGGGTCCAGTTGCATGTGGGGCTGCGTAAAGGCTCCCCTGGGGAGTTCACTTGTACCCAAAGTCTTCCTTTGGGGGCACATATGGATGGGAGAAAAGGCCTCGGAACGCATTTCCTGGGGCCTGATTTTTCACTCGTCTCCGAAGACGGCTAGGGCTACGTTTAGGTTTGCTCAGGAACAGCAAACCCGGAGGGTCCAGTTGCATGTGGGGCTGCGTAAAGGCTCCCCTGGGGAGATCACTTGTACCCAAAGCCTTCCTTTGCGGGCAGTTTTGGATGGTCCAAAGGGGCTCGCAACGCATTTCCTGGGGCCTGATTTTTCAGTCGTCTTCGATGCCGGCTAGGGCTATGTTTAGGGATGCTCGGAAACAGCGAACCTGGAGTGTCCAGTTGCATGTGGGGCTGCGTAAAGGCTCCCCTGGGGAGTTCACTTGTACCCAAAGTCTTCCTTTGGGGGCACATTTGGATGGGAGAAAAGGCCTCGGAACGCATTTCCTGGGGCCTGATTTTTCACTCGTCTCTGATGACGGCAAGGGATGCTTTTAGGTTTGCTCAGGAACAGCAAACCAGGAGGGTCCAGTTGCATGTGGGGCTGCGTAAAGGCTCTCCTGGGAAGATCACTTGTACCCAAAGCCTTCCTTTGCGGGCACTTTTGGATGGTCCAAAGTGGCTTGCAACGCGTTTCCTGGGGCCTGATTTTTCACTCGTCTTCGATGCCCGCTAGGGCTATGTTTAGGGATGTTCGGAAACAGCGAACCCGGAGGTTGCAGTTGCATGTGGGGCTGCGGAAAGGCTCCCCTGGGGAGTTCACTTGTATCCAAAGCCTTCCTTTGGGGGCACTTTTGGATGGTCCAAAGGGGCTCGCAACGCATTTCCGTGGGCCTGATTTTTCACTCGTCTCCGATGACCTCTAGGGCTACTTTTAGTTTTGCTCAGGAACAGCGAACCCGGAGGGTCCAGTTGTATGTGGGGCTGCGTAAAGGCTCCCCTGGGGAGATCACTTGTACCCAAAGCCTTCCTTTGCGGGCACTTTTGGATGGTCCAAAGGGGCTCGCAACGCATTTCCGTGGGCCTGATTTTTCACTCGTCTCCGATGACCTCTAGTGCTACGTTTAGGTTTGCTCAGGAGCAGCAAACCCGGAGGGTCCAGTTGCATGTGGGGCTGCGTAAAGGCTCCCCTGGGGAGATCACTTGTACCCAAAGCCTTCCTTTGCGGGCAGTTTTGGATGGTCCAAAGGGTCTCGCAACGCATTTCCTGGGGCCTGATTTTTCGATGGTCTTCGATGCCGGCTAGGGCTATGTTTAGGGATGCTCGGAAACAGCGAACCTGGAGTGTCCAGTTGCATGTGGGGCTGCGTAAAGGCTCCCCTGGGGAGTTCACTTGTACCCAAAGCCTTCCTTTGGGGGCACATTTGGATGGGAGAAAAGGCCTCGGAACGCATTTCCTGGGGCCTGATTTTTCACTCGTCTCTGATGACGGCAAGGGATGCTTTTAGGTTTGCTCAGGAACAGCAAACCAGGAGGGTCCAGTTGCATGTGGGGCTGCGTAAAGGCTCCCCTGGGGAGTTCACTTGTACCCAAAGCCTTCCTTTGGTGACACTTTTGGATGGGCGAAAAGGGCTCGTAACGCATTTCCTGGGGCCTGATTTTTCAGTCGTCATCGATGCCGGCTAGGGCTATGTTTAGGGATGCTCGGAAACAGCGAACCCGGAGGGTCAAGTTGCATGTGGGGCTGCGTAAAGGCTCCCCTGGGGAGTTCACTTGTACCCAAAGCCTTCCTTTTGTGACACTTTTGGATGGTCCAAAGGGGCTTGCAACGCGTTTTCTGTGGCCCAGGTTTTCAGTCTTCTCCCATGCCGGCTAGGGATATATTTAGGGTTGCTCGGAAAAATCGAACCCGAAGGGTCCAGTTGCATGTGGGGCTGCGTAAAGGCTCCCCTGGGGAGTTCTCTTGTACCCAAAGCCTTCCTTTGGGGGTACTTTTGGATGGGCAAAAAGGGCTCGCAACGCATTTCCTGGGGCCTGATTTTTCAGTCATCTTCTTTGCCAGCTAGGTTTATGTTTAGGGATGCTCGGAAACAGCGAACCCGGAGGGTCCAGTTGCATGTGGGGCTGCATAAAGGCTCCGCTGGGGAGTTCACTTGTACCCAAAGCCTTCCTTTGGTGACACTTTTGGATGGTCCAAAGGGGATTGCAACGTGTTTTCTGGGGCCCGGTTTTTCAGATTCTCCCATGCCGGCTAGGGTTCTATTTAGGTTTGCTCGGAAAAATCGAACCCGGAGTGTCCAGTTGCATGTGGGGCTGCGTAAAGGCTCCCCTGGGGAGTTCACTTGTACCCAAAACCCTCCTTTGGGGGCACTTTTGGATGGTCCAAAGGGGCTCGCAACGCATTTCCTGGGGCCTGATTTTTCACTCGTCTCCGATGATGGCTAGGGCTACGTTTAGGTTTGCTCAGGAACAGCGAACCCGGAGAGTCCAGTTGCACGTGGAGCTGCGTAAAGGCTCCCCTGGGGAGTTCACTTGTACCCAAAGCCTTCCTTTGGGAGCACTTTTGGATGGGCGAAAAGGGCTCGTAACGCATTTCCTGGGGCCTGATTTTTTAGTCGTCATCGATGCCGGCTAGGGCTATGTTTAGGGATGCTCGGAAACAGTGAACCCGGAGGGTCCAGTTGCATGTGGGGCTGCGTAAAGGCTCCCCTGGGGAGTTCACTTGTACCCAAAGTCTTCCTTTGGGGGCACATTTGGATGGGAGAAAAGGCCTCGCAACGCATTTCCTGGGGCCTGATTTTTCAGTCGTCTTCGATGCCGGCTAGGGCTACGTTTAGGTTTGCTCAGGAACAGCGAACCCGGAGGGTCCAGTTGCATGTGGGGCTGCGTAAAGGCTCCCCAGGGGAGTTCACTTGTACCCAAAGTCTTCCTTTGGGGGCACATTTGGATGGGAGAAAAGGCCTCGGAACGCATTTCCTGGGGCCTGATTTTTCACTCGTCTCCGAAGACGGCTAGTGCTACGTTTAGGTTTGCTCAGGAGCAGCAAACCCGGAGGGTCCAGTTGCATGTGGGGCTGCGTAAAGGCTCTCCTGGGAAGATCACTTGTACCCAAAGCCTTCCTTTGCGGGCACTTTTGGATGGTCCAAAGTGGCTTGCAACGCATTTCCTGGGGCCTGATTTTTCACTCGTCTTCGATGCCCGCTAGGGCTATGTTTAGTGATGTTCGGAAACAGCGAACCCGGAGGTTGCAGTTGCATGTGGGGCTGCGGAAAGGCTCCCCTGGGGAGTTCACTTGTACCCAAAGCCTTCCTTTGGGGGCACTTTTGGATGGTCCAAAGGGGCTCGCAACGCATTTCCGTGGGCCTGATTTTTCACTCGTCTCCGATGACCTCTAGGGCTACGTTTAGGTTTGCTCAGGAACAGCGAACCCGGAGGGTCCAGTTGTATGTGGGGCTGCGTAAAGGCTCCCCTGGGGAGTTCACTTGTACCCAAAGCCTTCCTTTGGGGGCACTTTTGAATGGGCGAAAATGGCTCGTAACGCATTTCCTGGGGCCTGATTTTTCAGTCGTCTCCGATGCCGGCTAGGGCTATGTTTAGGGATGCTCGGAAACAGCGAACCCGGAGGGTCCAGTTGCATGTGGGGCTGCGTAAAGGCTCCCCTGGGGAGTTCACTTGTACCCAAAGCCTTCCTTTCAGGGCACTTTTGGATGGTCCAAAGTGGCTTGCAACGCCTTTCCTGGGGCCTGATTTTTCACTCGTCTCCGATGACCTCTAGGGCTACGTTTAGGTTTGCTCAGGAACAGCGAACCCGGAAGGGTCCAGTTGCATGTGGGGCTGCGTAAAGGCTCCCCTGGGGAGTTCACTTGTACCCAAAGCCTTCCTTTGCGGGCACTTTTGGATGGGAGAAAAGGGCTCGTAACGCATTTCCTGGGGCCTGATTTTTCAGTCGTCTCCGATGTCGGCTAGGGCTATGTTTAGGGATGCTCGGAAACAGCGAACCCGGAGAGTCCAGTTGCATGTGGGGCTGCGTAAAGGCTCCCCTGGGGAGTTCACTTGTACCCAAAGCCTTCCTTTGGGGGCACTTTTGGATGGGCGAAAAGGGCTCGTAACGCATTTCCTGGGGCCTGATTTTTCAGTCGTCTTCGATGCCCGCTAGGGCTATGTTTAGGGATACTCGGAAACAGCGAACCCGGAGAGTCCAGTTGCATGTGGGGCAGCGTAAAGGCTCCCCTGGGGAGTTCACTTGTACCCAAAGTATTCCTTTGGGGGCACATTTGGATTGGAGAAAAGGCCTCGGAACGCATTTCCTGGGGACTGATTTTTCAGTTGTCTTCGATGTTGGCTAGGGCTATGTTTAGGGATGCTCGGAAACAGCGAACCCGAAGGGTCCAGTTGCATCTGGGGCTGCGTAAAGGCTCCCCTGGGGAGTTCACTTGTACCCAAAGCCTTCCTTTGGGGGCACTTTTGGATGGTCCAAAGTGGCTCTCAACGCATTTCCTGGGGCCTGATTTTTCCGTCGTCTTCGATGCCGGCTAGGGCTATGTTTAGGGATGCTCGGAAACAGCGAACCCGAAGGGTCCAGTTGCATGTGGGGCTGCGTAAAGGCTCCCCTGGGGAGTTCACTTGTACCCAAAGCCTTCCTTTGGTGACACTTTTGGATGGTCCAAATGGGCTCTCAACGCATTTCCTGGGGCCTGATTTTTCACTCGTCTCCGATGACGGCTAGGGCTACGTTTAGGTTTGCTCAGGAACAGCGAACCCGGAGAGTCCAGTTGCATGTGGGGCTGCGTAAAGGCTCCCCTGGGGAGTTCACTTGTACCCAAAGTCTTCCTTTGGGGGCACTTCTGGATGGGCGAAAGGGGCTTGCAACGCGTTTCCTGGGGCCTGATTTTTCACTCGTCTCCGATGACGGCTAGGGCTACGTTTAGGTTTGCTCAGGAACAGCGAAACCGGAGGGTCCAGTTGCATGTGAGGCTGCGTAAAGGCTCCCCTGGGGAGTTCTCTTGTACCCAAAGCCTTCCTTTTGGGGTACTTTTGGATGGGCGAAAAGGGCTCGCAACGCATTTCCTGGGGCCTGATTTTTCCGTCGTCTTCGATGCCGGCTAGGGCTATGTTTAGGGATGCTCGGAATCAGCGAACCCGGAGGGTCCAGTTGCATGTGGGGCTGCGTAAAGGCTCCCCTGGGGAGTTCACTTGTACCCAAAGCCTTCCTTTGGGGGCACTTTTGGATGGGCGAAAAGGGCTCTTAACGCATTTCCTGGGGCCTGATTTTTCAGTCGTCTCCGATGCCGGCTAGGGCTATGTTTAGGGATGCTCGGAAACAGCGAACCCGGAGGGTCCAGTTGCATGTGGGGCTGCATAAAGGCTCCGCTGGGGAGTTCACTTGTACCCAAAGCCTTCCTTTGGTGACACTTTTGGATGGTCCAAAGGGGATTGCAACGTGTTTTCTGGGGCCCGGTTTTTCAGATTCTCCCATGCCGGCTAGGGTTCTATTTAGGTTTGCTCGGAAAAATCGAACCCGGAGTGTCCAGTTGCATGTGGGGCTGCGTAAAGGCTCCCCTGGGGAGTTCACTTGTACCCAAAGCCCTCCTTTGGGGGCACTTCTGGATGGGCGAAAGGGGCTCGCAACGCATTTCCTGGGGCCTGATTTTTCACTCGTCTCCGATGCTGGCTAGGGCTACGTTTAGGTTTGCTCAGGAACAGCGAACCCGGAGAGTCCAGTTGCACGTGGAGCTGCGTAAAGGCTCCCCTGGGGAGTTCACTTGTACCCAAAGCCTTCCTTTGGGAGCACTTTTGGATGGGCGAAAAGGGCTCGTAACGCATTTCCTGGGGCCTGATTTTTTAGTCGTCATCGATGCCGGCTAGGGCTATGTTTAGGGATGCTCAGGAACAGCGAACCCGGAGGGTCCAGTTGCATGTGGGGCTGCGTAAAGGCTCCCCTGGGGAGTTCACTTGTACCCAAAGTCTTCCTTTGGGGGCACATTTGGATGGGAGAAAAGGCCTCGCAACGCATTTCCTGGGGCCTGATTTTTCAGTCGTCTTCGATGCCGGCTAGGGCTACGTTTAGGTTTGCTCAGGAACAGCGAACCCGGAGGGTCCAGTTGCATGTGGGGCTGCGTAAAGGCTCCCCAGGGGAGTTCACTTGTACCCAAAGTCTTCCTTTGGGGGCACATTTGGATGGGAGAAAAGGCCTCGGAATGCATTTCCTGGGGCCTGATTTTTCACTCGTCTCCGATGACGGCTAGGGCTACGTTTAGGTTTGCTCAGGAGCAGCAAACCCGGAGGGTCCAGTTGCATGTGGGGCTGCGTAAAGGCTCTCCTGGGAAGATCACTTGTACCCAAAGCCTTCCTTTGCGGGCACTTTTGGATGGTCCAAAGGGGCTTGCAACGCATTTCCTGGGACCTGATTTTTCACTCGTCTTCGATGCCCGCTAGGGCTATGTTTAGGGATGTTCGGAAACAGCGAACCCGGAGGTTGCAGTTGCATGTGGGGCTGCGGAAAGGCTCCCCTGGGGAGTTCACTTGTATCCAAAGCCTTCCTTTGGGGGCACTTTTGGATGGTCCAAAGGGGCTCGCAACGCATTTCCGTGGGCCTGATTTTTCAGTCGTCTCCGATGACCTCTAGGGCTACTTTTAGGTTTGCTCAGGAACAGCGAACCCGGAGGGTCCAGTTGTATGTGGGGCTGCGTAAAGGCTCCCCTGGGGAGTTCACTTGTACCCAAAGTCTTCCTTTGGGGGCACATTTGGATGGGAGAAAAGGCCTCGGAACGCATTTCCTGGGGCCTGATTTTTCACTCGTCTCCGAAGACGGCAAGGGCTACGTTTAGGTTTGCTCAGGAACAGCAAACCCGGAGGGTCCAGTTGCATGTGGGGCTGCGTAAAGGCTCCCCTGGGGAGATCACTTGTACCCAAAGCCTTCCTTTGCGGGCAGTTTTGGATGGTCCAAAGGGGCTCACAACGCATTTCCTGGTGCCTGATTTTTCGATGGTCTTCGATGCCGGCTAGGGCTATGTTTAGGGATGCTCGGAAACAGCGAACCTGGAGTGTCCAGTTGCATGTGGGGCTGCGTAAAGGCTCCCCTGGGGAGTTCACTTGTACCCAAAGTCTTCCTTTGGGGGCACATTTGGATGGGAGAAAAGGCCTTGGAACGCATTTCCTGGGGCCTGATTTTTCACTCGTCTCTGATGACGGCAAGGGATGCTTTTAGGTTTGCTCAGGAACAGCAAACCAGGAGGGTCCAGTTGCATGTGGGGCTGCGTAAAGGCTCCCCTGGGGAGTTCACTTGTACCCAAAGCCTTCCTTTGGGGGCACTTTTGGATGGGCGAAAAGGGCTCGTAACGCATTTCCTGGGGCCTGATTTTTCAGTCGTCATCGATGCCGGCTAGGGCTATGTTTAGGGATGCTCGGAAACAGCGAACCCGGAGGGTCAAGTTGCATGTGGGGCTACGTAAAGGCTCCCCTGGGGAGTTCACTTGTACCCAAAGCCTTCCTTTTGTGACACTTTTGGATGGTCCAAAGGGGCTTGCAACGCGTTTTCTGTGGCCCGGGTTTTCAGTCTTCTCCCATGCCGGCTAGGGATATATTTAGGGTTGCTCGGAAAAATCGAACCCGAAGGGTCCAGTTGCATGTGGGGCTGCGTAAAGGCTCCCCTGGGGAGTTCTCTTGTACCCAAAGCCTTCCTTTGGGGGTACTTTTGGATGGGCAAAAAGGGCTCGCAACGCATTTCCTGGGGCCTGATTTTTCAGTCATCTTCTTTGCCAGCTAGGGTTATGTTTAGGGATGCTCGGAAACAGCGAACCCGGAGGGTCCAGTTGCATGTGGGGCTGCGTAAAGGCTCCCCTGGGGAGTTCACTTGTACCCAAAGCCTTCCTTTGGGGGCACTTTTGAATGGGCGAAAATGGCTCGTAACGCATTTCCTGGGGCCTGATTTTTCAGTCGTCTCCGATGCCGGCTAGGGCTATGTTTAGGGATGCTCGGAAACAGCGAACCCGGAGGGTCCAGTTGCATGTGGGGCTGCGTAAAGGCTCCCCTGGGGAGTTCACTTGTACCCAAAGCCTTCCTTTCAGGGCACTTTTGGATGGTCCAAAGTGTCTTGCAACGCCTTTCCTGGGGCCTGATTTTTCACTCGTCTCCGATGACCTCTAGGGCTACGTTTAGGTTTGCTCAGGAACAGCGAACCCGGAAGGGTCCAGTTGCATGTGGGGCTGCGTAAAGGCTCCCCTGGGGAGTTCACTTGTACCCAAAGCCTTCCTTTGCGGGCACTTTTGGATGGGAGAAAAGGGCTCGTAACGCATTTCCTGGGGCCTGATTTTTCAGTCGTCTCCGATGTCGGCTAGGGCTATGTTTAGGGATGCTCGGAAACAGCGAACCCGGAGAGTCCAGTTGCATGTGGGGCTGCGTAAAGGCTCCCCTGGGGAGTTCACTTGTACCCAAAGCCTTCCTTTCAGGGCACTTTTGGATGGGCGAAAAGGGCTCGTAACGCATTTCCTGGGGCCTGATTTTTCAGTCGTCTTCGATGCCCGCTAGGGCTATGTTTAGGGATACTCGGAAACAGCGAACCCGGAGAGTCCAGTTGCATGTGGGGCAGCGTAAAGGCTCCCCTGGGGAGTTCACTTGTACCCAAAGTATTCCTTTGGGGGCACATTTGGATTGGAGAAAAGGCCTCGGAACGCATTTCCTGGGGACTGATTTTTCAGTTGTCTTCGATGTTGGCTAGGGCTATGTTTAGGGATGCTCGGAAACAGCGAACCCGAAGGGTCCAGTTGCATCTGGGGCTGCGTAAAGGCTCCCCTGGGGAGTTCACTTGTACCAAAAGCCTTCCTTTGGGGGCACTTTTGGATGGTCCAAAGTGGCTCTCAACGCATTTCCTGGGGCCTGATTTTTCCGTCGTCTTCGATGCCGGCTAGGGCTATGTTTAGGGATGCTCGGAAACAGCGAACCCGAAGGGTCCAGTTGCATGTGGGGCTGCGTAGAGGCTCCCCTGGGGAGTTCACTTGTACCCAAAGCCTTCCTTTGGTGACACTTTTGGATGGTCCAAATGGGCTCTCAACGCATTTCCTGGGGCCTGATTTTTCACTCGTCTCCGATGACGGCTAGGGCTACGTTTAGGTTTGCTCAGGAACAGCGAACCCGGAGGGTCCAGTTGCATGTGGGGCTGCGTAAAGGCTCCCCTGGGGAGTTCACTTGTACCCAAAGTCTTCCTTTGGGGGCACTTCTGGATGGGCGAAAGGGGCTTGCAACGTGTTTCCTGGGGCCTGATTTTTCACTCGTCTCCGATGACGGCTAGGGCTACGTTTAGGTTTGCTCAGGAACAGCGAAACCGGAGGGTCCAGTTGCATGTGAGGCTGCGTAAAGGCTCCCCTGGGGAGTTCTCTTGTACCCAAAGCCTTCCTTTTGGGGTACTTTTGGATGGGCGAAAAGGGCTCGCAATGCATTTCCTGGGGCCTGATTTTTCCGTCGTCTTCGATGCCGGCTAGGGCTATGTTTAGGGATGCTCGGAATCAGCGAACCCGGAGGGTCCAGTTGCATGTGGGGCTGCGTAAAGGCTCCCCTGGGGAGTTCACTTGTACCCAAAGCCTTCCTTTGGGGGCACTTTTGGATGGGCGAAAAGGGCTCTTAACGCATTTCCTGGGGCCTGATTTTTCAGTCGTCTCCGATGCCGGCTAGGGCTATGTTTAGGGATGCTCGGAAACAGCGAACCCGGAGGGTCCAGTTGCATGTGGGGCTGCATAAAGGCTCCGCTGGGGAGTTCACTTGTACCCAAAGCCTTCCTTTGGTGACACTTTTGGATGGTCCAAAGGGGATTGCAACGTGTTTTCTGGGGCCCGGTTTTTCAGATTCTCCCATGCCGGCTAGGGTTCTATTTAGGTTTGCTCGGAAAAATCGAACCCGGAGTGTCCAGTTGCATGTGGGGCTGCGTAAAGGCTCCCCTGGGGAGTTCACTTGTACCCAAAGCCCTCCTTTGGGGGCACTTCTGGATGGGCGAAAGGGGCTCGCAACGCATTTCCTGGGGCCTGATTTTTCACTCGTCTCCGATGATGGCTAGGGCTACGTTTAGGTTTGCTCAGGAACAGCGAACCCGGAGAGTCCAGTTGCACGTGGAGCTGCGTAAAGGCTCCCCTGGGGAGTTCACTTGTACCCAAAGCCTTCCTTTGGGAGCACTTTTGGATGGGCGAAAAGGGCTCGTAACGCATTTCCTGGGGCCTGATTTTTTAGTCGTCATCGATGCCGGCTAGGGCTATGTTTAGGGATGCTCGGAAACAGCGAACCCAAGGGTCCAGTTGCATGTGGGGCTGCGTAAAGGCTCCCCTGGGGAGTTCACTTGTACCCAAAGTCTTCCTTTGGGGGCACATTTGGATGGGAGAAAAGGCCTCGCAACGCATTTCCTGGGGCCTGATTTTTCAGTCGTCTTCGATGCCGGCTAGGGCTACGTTTAGGTTTTCTCAGGAACAGCGAACCCGGAGGGTCCAGTTGCATGTGGGGCTGCGTAAAGGCTCCCCAGGGGAGTTCACTTGTACCCAAAGTCTTCCTTTGGGGGCACATTTGGATGGGAGAAAAGGCCTCGGAACGCATTTCCTGGGGCCTGATTTTTCACTCGTCTCCGAAGACGGCTAGTGCTACGTTTAGGTTTGCTCAGGAGCAGCAAACCCGGAGGGTCCAGTTGCATGTGGGGCTGCGTAAAGGCTCTCCTGGGAAGATCACTTGTACCCAAAGCCTTCCTTTGCGGGCACTTTTGGATGGTCCAAAGTGGCTTGCAACGCATTTCCTGGGGCCTGATTTTTCACTCGTCTTCGATGCCCGCTAGGGCTATGTTTAGGGATGTTCGGAAACAGCGAACCCGGAGGTTGCAGTTGCATGTGGGGCTGCGGAAAGGCTCCCCTGGGGAGTTCACTTGTATCCAAAGCCTTCCTTTGGGGGCACTTTTGGATGGTCCAAAGGGGCTCGCAACGCATTTCCGTGGGCCTGATTTTTCACTCGTCTCCGATGACCTCTAGGGCTACTTTTAGGTTTGCTCAGGAACAGCGAACCCGGAGGGTCCAGTTGTATGTGGGGCTGCGTAAAGGCTCCCCTGGGGAGTTCACTTGTACCCAAAGTCTTCCTTTGGGGGCACATTTGGATGGGAGAAAAGGCCTCGGAACGCATTTCCGTGGGCCTGATTTTTCACTCGTCTCCGAAGACGGCTAGGGCTACGTTTAGGTTTGCTCAGGAACAGCAAACCCGGAGGGTCCAGTTGCATGTGGGGCTGCGTAAAGGCTCCCCTGGGGAGATCACTTGTACCCAAAGCCTTCCTTTGCGGGCAGTTTTGGATGGTCCAAAGGGTCTCGCAACGCATTTCCTGGGGCCTGATTTTTCGATGGTCTTCGATGCCGGCTAGGGCTATGTTTAGGGATGCTCGGAAACAGCGAACCCAGAGGGTCCAGTTGCATGTGGGGCTGCATAAAGGCTCCGCTGGGGAGTTCACTTGTACCCAAAGCCTTCCTTTGGTGACACTTTTGGATGGTCCAAAGGGGATTGCAACGTGTTTTCTGGGGCCCGGTTTTTCAGATTCTCCCATGCCGGCTAGGGTTCTATTTAGGTTTGCTCGGAAAAATCGAACCCGGAGTGTCCAGTTGCATGTGGGGCTGCGTAAAGGCTCCCCTGGGGAGTTCACTTGTACCCAAAGCCCTCCTTTGGGGGCACTTCTGGATGGGCGAAAGGGGCTCGCAACGCATTTCCTGGGGCCTGATTTTTCACTCGTCTCCGATGCTGGCTAGGGCTACGTTTAGGTTTGCTCAGGAACAGCGAACCCGGAGAGTCCAGTTGCACGTGGAGCTGCGTAAAGGCTCCCCTGGGGAGTTCACTTGTACCCAAAGCCTTCCTTTGGGAGCACTTTTGGATGGGCGAAAAGGGCTCGTAACGCATTTCCTGGGGCCTGATTTTTTAGTCGTCATCGATGCCGGCTAGGGCTATGTTTAGGGATGCTCAGGAACAGCGAACCCGGAGGGTCCAGTTGCATGTGGGGCTGCGTAAAGGCTCCCCTGGGGAGTTCACTTGTACCCAAAGCCTTCCTTTGGGGGCACATTTGGATGGGAGAAAAGGCCTCGCAACGCATTTCCTGGGGCCTGATTTTTCAGTCGTCTTCGATGCCGGCTAGGGCTACGTTTAGGTTTGCTCAGGAACAGCGAACCCGGAGGGTCCAGTTGCATGTGGGGCTGCGTAAAGGCTCCCCAGGGGAGTTCACTTGTACCCAAAGTCTTCCTTTGGGGGCACATTTGGATGGGAGAAAAGGCCTCGGAACGCATTTCCTGGGGCCTGATTTTTCACTCGTCTCCGATGACGGCTAGGGCTACGTTTAGGTTTGCTCAGGAGCAGCAAACCCGGAGGGTCCAGTTGCATGTGGGGCTGCGTAAAGGCTCTCCTGGGAAGATCACTTGTACCCAAAGCCTTCCTTTGCGGGCACTTTTGGATGGTCCAAAGGGGCTTGCAACGCATTTCCTGGGACCTGATTTTTCACTCGTCTTCGATGCCCGCTAGGGCTATGTTTAGGGATGTTCGGAAACAGCGAACCCGGAGGTTGCAGTTGCATGTGGGGCTGCGGAAAGGCTCCCCTGGGGAGTTCACTTGTATCCAAAGCCTTCCTTTGGGGGCACTTTTGGATGGTCCAAAGGGGCTCGCAACGCATTTCCGTGGGCCTGATTTTTCAGTCGTCTCCGATGACCTCTAGGGCTACTTTTAGGTTTGCTCAGGAACAGCGAACCCGGAGGGTCCAGTTGTATGTGGGGCTGCGTAAAGGCTCCCCTGGGGAGTTCACTTGTACCCAAAGTCTTCCTTTGGGGGCACATTTGGATGGGAGAAAAGGCCTCGGAACGCATTTCCTGGGGCCTGATTTTTCACTCGTCTCCGAAGACGGCAAGGGCTACGTTTAGGTTTGCTCAGGAACAGCAAACCCGGAGGGTCCAGTTGCATGTGGGGCTGCGTAAAGGCTCCCCTGGGGAGATCACTTGTACCCAAAGTATTCCTTTGCGGGCAGTTTTGGATGGTCCAAAGGGTCTCGCAACGCATTTCCTGGGGCCTGATTTTTCGATGGTCTTCGATGCCGGCTAGGGCTATGTTTAGGGATGCTCGGAAACAGCGAACCCAGAGGGTCCAGTTGCATGTGGGGCTGCATAAAGGCTCCGCTGGGGAGTTCACTTGTACCCAAAGCCTTCCTTTGGTGACACTTTTGGATGGTCCAAAGGGGATTGCAACGTGTTTTCTGGGGCCCGGTTTTTCAGATTCTCCCATGCCGGCTAGGGTTCTATTTAGGTTTGCTCGGAAAAATCGAACCCGGAGTGTCCAGTTGCATGTGGGGCTGCGTAAAGGCTCCCCTGGGGAGTTCACTTGTACCCAAAGCCCTCCTTTGGGGGCACTTCTGGATGGGCGAAAGGGGCTCGCAACGCATTTCCTGGGGCCTGATTTTTCACTCGTCTCCGATGCTGGCTAGGGCTACGTTTAGGTTTGCTCAGGAACAGCGAACCCGGAGAGTCCAGTTGCACGTGGAGCTGCGTAAAGGCTCCCCTGGGGAGTTCACTTGTACCCAAAGCCTTCCTTTGGGAGCACTTTTGGATGGGCGAAAAGGGCTCGTAACGCATTTCCTGGGGCCTGATTTTTTAGTCGTCATCGATGCCGGCTAGGGCTATGTTTAGGGATGCTCAGGAACAGCGAACCCGGAGGGTCCAGTTGCATGTGGGGCTGCGTAAAGGCTCCCCTGGGGAGTTCACTTGTACCCAAAGCCTTCCTTTGGGGGCACATTTGGATGGGAGAAAAGGCCTCGCAACGCATTTCCTGGGGCCTGATTTTTCAGTCGTCTTCGATGCCGGCTAGGGCTACGTTTAGGTTTGCTCAGGAACAGCGAACCCGGAGGGTCCAGTTGCATGTGGGGCTGCGTAAAGGCTCCCCAGGGGAGTTCACTTGTACCCAAAGTCTTCCTTTGGGGGCACATTTGGATGGGAGAAAAGGCCTCGGAACGCATTTCCTGGGGCCTGATTTTTCACTCGTCTCCGATGACGGCTAGGGCTACGTTTAGGTTTGCTCAGGAGCAGCAAACCCGGAGGGTCCAGTTGCATGTGGGGCTGCGTAAAGGCTCTCCTGGGAAGATCACTTGTACCCAAAGCCTTCCTTTGCGGGCACTTTTGGATGGTCCAAAGGGGCTTGCAACGCATTTCCTGGGACCTGATTTTTCACTCGTCTTCGATGCCCGCTAGGGCTATGTTTAGGGATGTTCGGAAACAGCGAACCCGGAGGTTGCAGTTGCATGTGGGGCTGCGGAAAGGCTCCCCTGGGGAGTTCACTTGTATCCAAAGCCTTCCTTTGGGGGCACTTTTGGATGGTCCAAAGGGGCTCGCAACGCATTTCCGTGGGCCTGATTTTTCAGTCGTCTCCGATGACCTCTAGGGCTACTTTTAGGTTTGCTCAGGAACAGCGAACCCGGAGGGTCCAGTTGTATGTGGGGCTGCGTAAAGGCTCCCCTGGGGAGTTCACTTGTACCCAAAGTCTTCCTTTGGGGGCACATTTGGATGGGAGAAAAGGCCTCGGAACGCATTTCCTGGGGCCTGATTTTTCACTCGTCTCCGAAGACGGCAAGGGCTACGTTTAGGTTTGCTCAGGAACAGCAAACCCGGAGGGTCCAGTTGCATGTGGGGCTGCGTAAAGGCTCCCCTGGGGAGATCACTTGTACCCAAAGCCTTCCTTTGCGGGCAGTTTTGGATGGTCCAAAGGGGCTCACAACGCATTTCCTGGTGCCTGATTTTTCGATGGTCTTCGATGCCGGCTAGGGCTATGTTTAGGGATGCTCGGAAACAGCGAACCTGGAGTGTCCAGTTGCATGTGGGGCTGCGTAAAGGCTCCCCTGGGGAGTTCACTTGTACCCAAAGTCTTCCTTTGGGGGCACATTTGGATGGGAGAAAAGGCCTCGGAACGCATTTCCTGGGGCCTGATTTTTCACTCGTCTCTGATGACGGCAAGGGATGCTTTTAGGTTTGCTCAGGAACAGCAAACCAGGAGGGTCCAGTTGCATGTGGGGCTGCGTAAAGGCTCCCCTGGGGAGTTCACTTGTACCCAAAGCCTTCCTTTGGGGGCACTTTTGGATGGGCGAAAAGGGCTCGTAACGCATTTCCTGGGGCCTGATTTTTCAGTCGTCATCGATGCCGGCTAGGGCTATGTTTAGGGATGCTCGGAAACAGCGAACCCGGAGGGTCAAGTTGCATGTGGGGCTACGTAAAGGCTCCCCTGGGGAGTTCACTTGTACCCAAAGCCTTCCTTTTGTGACACATTTGGATGGTCCAAAGGGGCTTGCAACGCGTTTTCTGTGGCCCGGGTTTTCAGTCTTCTCCCATGCCGGCTAGGGATATATTTAGGGTTGCTCGGAAAAATCGAACCCGAAGGGTCCAGTTGCATGTGGGGCTGCGTAAAGGCTCCCCTGGGGAGTTCTCTTGTACCCAAAGCCTTCCTTTGGGGGTACTTTTGGATGGGCAAAAAGGGCTCGCAACGCATTTCCTGGGGCCTGATTTTTCAGTCATCTTCTTTGCCAGCTAGGGTTATGTTTAGGGATGCTCGGAAACAGCGAACCCGGAGGGTCCAGTTGCATGTGGGGCTGCGTAAAGGCTCCCCTGGGGAGTTCACTTGTACCCAAAGCCTTCCTTTGGGGGCACTTTTGAATGGGCGAAAATGGCTCGTAACGCATTTCCTGGGGCCTGATTTTTCAGTCGTCTCCGATGCCGGCTAGGGCTATGTTTAGGGATGCTCGGAAACAGCGAACCCGGAGGGTCCAGTTGCATGTGGGGCTGCGTAAAGGCTCCCCTGGGGAGTTCACTTGTACCCAAAGCCTTCCTTTCAGGGCACTTTTGGATGGTCCAAAGTGTCTTGCAACGCCTTTCCTGGGGCCTGATTTTTCACTCGTCTCCGATGACCTCTAGGGCTACGTTTAGGTTTGCTCAGGAACAGCGAACCCGGAAGGGTCCAGTTGCATGTGGGGCTGCGTAAAGGCTCCCCTGGGGAGTTCACTTGTACCCAAAGCCTTCCTTTGCGGGCACTTTTGGATGGGAGAAAAGGGCTCGTAACGCATTTCCTGGGGCCTGATTTTTCAGTCGTCTCCGATGTCGGCTAGGGCTATGTTTAGGGATGCTCGGAAACAGCGAACCCGGAGAGTCCAGTTGCATGTGGGGCTGCGTAAAGGCTCCCCTGGGGAGTTCACTTGTACCCAAAGCCTTCCTTTCAGGGCACTTTTGGATGGGCGAAAAGGGCTCGTAACGCATTTCCTGGGGCCTGATTTTTCAGTCGTCTTCGATGCCCGCTAGGGCTATGTTTAGGGATACTCGGAAACAGCGAACCCGGAGAGTCCAGTTGCATGTGGGGCAGCGTAAAGGCTCCCCTGGGGAGTTCACTTGTACCCAAAGTATTCCTTTGGGGGCACATTTGGATTGGAGAAAAGGCCTCGGAACGCATTTCCTGGGGACTGATTTTTCAGTTGTCTTCGATGTTGGCTAGGGCTATGTTTAGGGATGCTCGGAAACAGCGAACCCGAAGGGTCCAGTTGCATCTGGGGCTGCGTAAAGGCTCCCCTGGGGAGTTCACTTGTACCAAAAGCCTTCCTTTGGGGGCACTTTTGGATGGTCCAAAGTGGCTCTCAACGCATTTCCTGGGGCCTGATTTTTCCGTCGTCTTCGATGCCGGCTAGGGCTATGTTTAGGGATGCTCGGAAACAGCGAACCCGAAGGGTCCAGTTGCATGTGGGGCTGCGTAGAGGCTCCCCTGGGGAGTTCACTTGTACCCAAAGCCTTCCTTTGGTGACACTTTTGGATGGTCCAAATGGGCTCTCAACGCATTTCCTGGGGCCTGATTTTTCACTCGTCTCCGATGACGGCTAGGGCTACGTTTAGGTTTGCTCAGGAACAGCGAACCCGGAGGGTCCAGTTGCATGTGGGGCTGCGTAAAGGCTCCCCTGGGGAGTTCACTTGTACCCAAAGTCTTCCTTTGGGGGCACTTCTGGATGGGCGAATGGGGCTTGCAACGTGTTTCCTGGGGCCTGATTTTTCACTCGTCTCCGATGACGGCTAGGGCTACGTTTAGGTTTGCTCAGGAACAGCGAAACCGGAGGGTCCAGTTGCATGTGAGGCTGCGTAAAGGCTCCCCTGGGGAGTTCTCTTGTACCCAAAGCCTTCCTTTTGGGGTACTTTTGGATGGGCGAAAAGGGCTCGCAACGCATTTCCTGGGGCCTGATTTTTCCGTCGTCTTCGATGCCGGCTAGGGCTATGTTTAGGGATGCTCGGAATCAGCGAACCCGGAGGGTCCAGTTGCATGTGGGGCTGCGTAAAGGCTCCCCTGGGGAGTTCACTTGTACCCAAAGCCTTCCTTTGGGGGCACTTTTGGATGGGCGAAAAGGGCTCTTAACGCATTTCCTGGGGCCTGATTTTTCAGTCGTCTCCGATGCCGGCTAGGGCTATGTTTAGGGATGCTCGGAAACAGCGAACCCGGAGGGTCCAGTTGCATGTGGGGCTGCATAAAGGCTCCGCTGGGGAGTTCACTTGTACCCAAAGCCTTCCTTTGGTGACACTTTTGGATGGTCCAAAGGGGATTGCAACGTGTTTTCTGGGGCCCGGTTTTTCAGATTCTCCCATGCCGGCTAGGGTTCTATTTAGGTTTGCTCGGAAAAATCGAACCCGGAGTGTCCAGTTGCATGTGGGGCTGCGTAAAGGCTCCCCTGGGGAGTTCACTTGTACCCAAAGCCCTCCTTTGGGGGCACTTCTGGATGGGCGAAAGGGGCTCGCAACGCATTTCCTGGGGCCTGATTTTTCACTCGTCTCCGATGATGGCTAGGGCTACGTTTAGGTTTGCTCAGGAACAGCGAACCCGGAGAGTCCAGTTGCACGTGGAGCTGCGTAAAGGCTCCCCTGGGGAGTTCACTTGTACCCAAAGCCTTCCTTTGGGAGCACTTTTGGATGGGCGAAAAGGGCTCGTAACGCATTTCCTGGGGCCTGATTTTTTAGTCGTCATCGATGCCGGCTAGGGCTATGTTTAGGGATGCTCAGGAACAGCGAACCCGGAGGGTCCAGTTGCATGTGGGGCTGCGTAAAGGCTCCCCTGGGGAGTTCACTTGTACCCAAAGTCTTCCTTTGGGGGCACATTTGGATGGGAGAAAAGGCCTCGCAACGCATTTCCTGGGGCCTGATTTTTCAGTCGTCTTCGATGCCGGCTAGGGCTACGTTTAGGTTTTCTCAGGAACAGCGAACCCGGAGGGTCCAGTTGCATGTGGGGCTGCGTAAAGGCTCCCCAGGGGAGTTCACTTGTACCCAAAGTCTTCCTTTGGGGGCACATTTGGATGGGAGAAAAGGCCTCGGAACGCATTTCCTGGGGCCTGATTTTTCACTCGTCTCCGAAGACGGCTAGTGCTACGTTTAGGTTTGCTCAGGAGCAGCAAACCCGGAGGGTCCAGTTGCATGTGGGGCTGCGTAAAGGCTCTCCTGGGAAGATCACTTTTACCCAAAGCCTTCCTTTGCGGGCACTTTTGGATGGTCCAAAGTGGCTTGCAACGCATTTCCTGGGGCCTGATTTTTCACTCGTCTTCGATGCCCGCTAGGGCTATGTTTAGGGATGTTCGGAAACAGCGAACCCGGAGGTTGCAGTTGCATGTGGGGCTGCGGAAAGGCTCCCCTGGGGAGTTCACTTGTATCCAAAGCCTTCCTTTGGGGGCACTTTTGGATGGTCCAAAGGGGCTCGCAACGCATTTCCGTGGGCCTGATTTTTCACTCGTCTCCGATGACCTCTAGGGCTACTTTTAGGTTTGCTCAGGAACAGCGAACCCGGAGGGTCCAGTTGTATGTGGGGCTGCGGAAAGGCTCCCCTGGGGAGTTCACTTGTACCCAAAGTCTTCCTTTGGGGGCACATTTGGATGGGAGAAAAGGCCTCGGAACGCATTTCCTGGGGCCTGATTTTTCACTCGTCTCCGAAGACGGCTAGGGCTACGTTTAGGTTTGCTCAGGAACAGCAAACCCGGAGGGTCCAGTTGCATGTGGGGCTGCGTAAAGGCTCCCCTGGGGAGATCACTTGTACCCAAAGCCTTCCTTTGCGGGCAGTTTTGGATGGTCCAAAGGGTCTCGCAACGCATTTCCTGGGGCCTGATTTTTCGATGGTCTTCGATGCCGGCTAGGGCTATGTTTAGGGATGCTCGGAAACAGCGAACCCAGAGGGTCCAGTTGCATGTGGGGCTGCATAAAGGCTCCGCTGGGGAGTTCACTTGTACCCAAAGCCTTCCTTTGGTGACACTTTTGGATGGTCCAAAGGGGATTGCAACGTGTTTTCTGGGGCCCGGTTTTTCAGATTCTCCCATGCCGGCTAGGGTTCTATTTAGGTTTGCTCGGAAAAATCGAACCCGGAGTGTCCAGTTGCATGTGGGGCTGCGTAAAGGCTCCCCTGGGGAGTTCACTTGTACCCAAAGCCCTCCTTTGGGGGCACTTCTGGATGGGCGAAAGGGGCTCGCAACGCATTTCCTGGGGCCTGATTTTTCACTCGTCTCCGATGATGGCTAGGGCTACGTTTAGGTTTGCTCAGGAACAGCGAACCCGGAGAGTCCAGTTGCACGTGGAGCTGCGTAAAGGCTCCCCTGGGGAGTTCACTTGTACCCAAAGCCTTCCTTTGGGAGCACTTTTGGATGGGCGAAAAGGGCTCGTAACGCATTTCCTGGGGCCTGATTTTTTAGTCGTCATCGATGCCGGCTAGGGCTATGTTTAGGGATGCTCAGGAACAGCGAACCCGGAGGGTCCAGTTGCATGTGGGGCTGCGTAAAGGCTCCCCTGGGGAGTTCACTTGTACCCAAAGTCTTCCTTTGGGGGCACATTTGGATGGGAGAAAAGGCCTCGCAACGCATTTCCTGGGGCCTGATTTTTCAGTCGTCTTCGATGCCGGCTAGGGCTACGTTTAGGTTTGCTCAGGAACAGCGAACCCGGAGGGTCCAGTTGCATGTGGGGCTGCGTAAAGGCTCCCCAGGGGAGTTCACTTGTACCCAAAGTCTTCCTTTGGGGGCACATTTGGATGGGAGAAAAGGCCTCAGAACGCATTTCCTGGGGCCTGATTTTTCACTCGTCTCCGAAGACGGCTAGTGCTACGTTTAGGTTTGCTCAGGAGCAGCAAACCCGGAGGGTCCAGTTGCATGTGGGGCTGCGTAAAGGCTCTCCTGGGAAGATCACTTTTACCCAAAGCCTTCCTTTGCGGGCACTTTTGGATGGTCCAAAGTGGCTTGCAACGCATTTCCTGGGGCCTGATTTTTCACTCGTCTTCGATGCCCGCTAGGGCTATGTTTAGGGATGTTCGGAAACAGCGAACCCGGAGGTTGCAGTTGCCTGTGGGGCTGCGGAAAGGCTCCCCTGGGGAGTTCACTTGTATCCAAAGCCTTCCTTTGGGGGCACTTTTGGATGGTCCAAAGGGGCTCGCAACGCATTTCCGTGGGCCTGATTTTTCACTCGTCTCCGATGACCTCTAGGGCTACTTTTAGGTTTGCTCAGGAACAGCGAACCCGGAGGGTCCAGTTGTATGTGGGGCTGCGTAAAGGCTCCCCTGGGGAGTTCACTTGTACCCAAAGTCTTCCTTTGGGGGCACATTTGGATGGGAGAAAAGGCCTCGGAACGCATTTCCTGGGGCCCGATTTTTCACTCGTCTCCGAAGACGGCTAGGGCTACGTTTAGGTTTGCTCAGGAACAGCAAACCCGGAGGGTCCAGTTGCATGTGGGGCTGCGTAAAGGCTCCCCTGGGGAGATCACTTGTACCCAAAGCCTTCCTTTGCGGGCAGTTTTGGATGGTCCAAAGGGGCTCGCAACGCATTTCCGTGGGCCTGATTTTTCACTCGTCTCCGATGACCTCTAGTGCTACGTTTAGGTTTGCTCAGGAGCAGCAAACCCGGAGGGTCCAGTTGCATGTGGGGCTGCGTAAAGGCTCCCCTGGGGAGATCACTTGTACCCAAAGCCTTCCTTTGCGGGCAGTTTTGGATGGTCCAAAGGGTCTCGCAACGCATTTCCTGGGGCCTGATTTTTCGATGGTCTTCGATGCCGGCTAGGGCTATGTTTAGGGATGCTCGGAAACAGCGAACCTGGAGTGTCCAGTTGCATGTGGGGCTGCGTAAAGGCTCCCCTGGGGAGTTCACTTGTACCCAAAGTCTTCCTTTGGGGGCACATTTGGATGGGAGAAAAGGCCTCGGAACGCATTTCCTGGGGCCTGATTTTTCACTCGTCTCTGATGACGGCAAGGGATGCTTTTAGGTTTGCTCAGGAACAGCAAACCAGGAGGGTCCAGTTGCATGTGGGGCTGCGTAAAGGCTCCCCTGGGGAGTTCACTTGTACCCAAAGCCTTCCTTTGGTGACACTTTTGGATGGGCGAAAAGGGCTCGTAACGCATTTCCTGGGGCCTGATTTTTCAGTCGTCTCCGATGTTGGCTAGGCCTATGTTTAGGCATGCTCGGAAACACCGAACCCGGAGGGTCCAGTTGCATGTGGGGCTGCATAAAGGCTCCCCTGGGGAGTTCACTTGTACCCAAAGCCTTCCTTTGGGGGCACTTTTGGATGGTCCAAAGGGGCTTGCAACGCGTTTTCTGGGGCTCGGTTTTTCAGTCTTCTCCCATGCCGGCTAGGGATATATTTAGGGTTGCTTGGAAATAGCAAACCCGGAGGGTCCAGTTGCATGTGGGGCTGCGTAAAGGCTCCCCTGGGGAGTTCACTTGTACCCAAAGCCCTCCTTTGGGGGCACTTCTGGATGGGCGAAAGGGGCTTGCAACGCGTTTCCTGGGGCCTGATTTTTCACTCGTCTCCGATGACGGCTAGGGCTACGTTTAGGTTTGCTCAGGAACAGCGAAACCGGAGGGTCTAGTTGCATGTGAGGCTGCCTAAAGGCTCCCCTGGGGAGTTCTCTTGTACCCAAAGCCTTCCTTTTGGGGTACTTTTGGATGGGCGAAAAGGGCTCGCAACGCATTTCCTGGGGCCTGATTTTTCCGTCGTCTTCGATGCCGGCTAGGGATATGTTTAGGGATGCTCGGAAACAGCGAACCCGGAGGGTCCAGTTGCATGTGGGGCTGCGTAAATGCTCCCCTGGGAACTTCAGATGTACCCAAAGCCTTTTTTGGGGGGCACTTTTGGATGGTCCAAAGGGGCTTGAACGCGTTTTCTGGGGCCCGGTTTTTCAGACTTCTCCCATGCCGGCTAGGGGTATATTTAGGGTTTCTCGGAAACAGCGAACCTGGAGGGTCCAGTTGCATGTGGGGCTGCGTAAAGGCTCCCCTGGGGAGTTCAATTTTACCCAAAGCCTTCCATTGGGGGCACTTTTGGATTGGCGAAAGGGGCTTGCAACGCGTTTTCTGGGCCCGGTTTTTCAGTCTGCTCCCATTCCTGCTAGGGATATATATAACCTTAATGTGAAAGAGCGTACACGGAGTGTCAAGGTGCATGTGGAGCTGCGTAAAGTCTCCCCTGGGGAGTTCACTTGTACCCAAAGCCTTCCTTTGCGGGCAGTTTTGGATGGTCCAAAGGGGCTCGCAACGCATTTCCTGGGGCCTGATTTTTCAGTCGTCTTCGATGCCCGCTAGGGCTATGTTTAGGGATGCTCGGAAACAGCGAACCTGGAGTGTCCAGTTGCATGTGGGGCTGCGTAAAGGCTCCCCTGGGGAGTTCACTTGTACCCAAAGTCTTCCTTTGGGGGCACATTTGGATGGGAGAAAAGGCCTCGGAACGCATTTCCTGGGGCCTGATTTTTCACTCGTCTCTGATGACGGCAAGGGATGCTTTTAGGTTTGCGCAGGAACAGCAAACCAGGAGGGTCCAGTTGCATGTGGGGCTGCGTAAAGGCTCCCCTGGGGAGTTCACTTGTACCCAAAGCCTTCCTTTGGGGGCACTTTTGGATGGGCGAAAAGGGCTCGTAATGCATTTCCTGGGGCCTGATTTTTCAGTCGTCATCGATGCCGGCTAGGGCTATGTTTAGGGATGCTCGGAAACAGCGAACCCGGAGGGTCAAGTTGCATGTGGGGCTGCGTAAAGGCTCCCCTGGGGAGTTCACTTGTACCCAAAGCCTTCCTTTTGTGACACTTTTGGATGGTCCAAAGGGGCTTGCAACGCGTTTTCTGTGGCCCGGGTTTTCAGTCTTCTCCCATGCCGGCTAGGGATATATTTAGGGTTGTTCGGAAAAATCGAACCCGAAGGGTCCAGTTGCATGTGGGGCTGCGTAAAGGCTCCCCTGGGGAGTTCTCTTGTACCCAAAGCCTTCCTTTGGGGGTACTTTTGGATGGGCAAAAAGGGCTCGCAACGCATTTCCTGGGGCCTGATTTTTCAGTCGTCTTCTTTGCCAGCTAGGGTTATGTTTAGGGATGCTCGGAAACAGCGAACCCGGAGGGTCCAGTTGCATGTGGGGCTGCATAAAGGCTCCGCTGGGGAGTTCACTTGTACCCAAAGCCTTCCTTTGGTGACACTTTTGGATGGTCCAAAGGGGATTGCAACGTGTTTTCTGGGGCCCGGTTTTTCAGATTCTCCCATGCCGGCTAGGGTTCTATTTAGGTTTGCTCGGAAAAATCGAACCCGGAGTGTCCAGTTGCATGTGGGGCTGCGTAAAGGCTCCCCTGGGGAGTTCACTTGTACCCAAAGCCCTCCTTTGGGGGCACTTTTGGATGGTCCAAAGGGGCTCGCAACGCATTTCCTGGGGCCTGATTTTTCACTCGTCTCCGATGATGGCTAGGGCTACGTTTAGGTTTGCTCAGGAACAGCGAACCCGGAGAGTCCAGTTGCACGTGGAGCTGCGTAAAGGCTCCCCTGGGGAGTTCACTTGTACCCAAAGCCTTCCTTTGGGAGCACTTTTGGATGGGAGAAAAGGCCTCGCAACGCATTTCCTGGGGCCTGATTTTTCAGTCGTCTTCGATGCTGGCTAGGGCTACGTTCAGGTTTGCTCAGGAACAGCGAACCCGGAGGGTCCAGTTGCATGTGGGGCTGCGTAAAGGCTCCCCTGGGGAGTTCACTTGTACCCAAAGCCTTCCTTTGGGGGCACTTTTGGATGGGCGAAAAGGGCTCGTAACGCATTTCCTGGGGCCTGATTTTTTAGTCGTCATCGATGCCGGCTAGGGCTATGTTTAGGGATGCTCGGAAACAGCGAACCCGGAGGGTCCAGTTGCATGTGGGGCTGCGTAAAGGCTCCCCTGGGGAGTTCACTTGTACCCAAAGTCTTCCTTTGGGGGCACATTTGGATGGGAGAAAAGGCCTCGCAACGCATTTCCTGGGGCCTGATTTTTCAGTTGTCTTCGATGCCGGCTAGGGCTACGTTTAGGTTTGCTCAGGAACAGCGAACCCGGAGGGTCCAGTTGCATGTGGGGCTGCGTAAAGGCTCCCCTGGGGAGTTCACTTGTACCCAAAGTCTTCCTTTGGGGGCACATTTGGATGGGAGAAAAGGCCTCGGAACGCATTTCCTGGGGCCTGATTTTTCACTCGTCTCTGATGACGGCAAGGGATGCTTTTAGGTTTGCTCAGGAACAGCAAACCAGGAGGGTCCAGTTGCATGTGGGGCTGCGTAAAGGCTCCCCTGGGGAGTTCACTTGTACCCAAAGCCTTCCTTTGGGGGCACATTTGGATGGGTGAAAAGGGCTCGTAACGCATTTCCTGGGGCCTGATTTTTCAGTCGTCATCGATGCCGGCTAGGGCTATGTTTAGGGATGCTCGGAAACAGCGAACCCGGAGGGTCAAGTTGCATGTGGGGCTGCGTAAAGGCTCCCCTGGGGAGTTCACTTGTACCCAAAGCCTTCCTTTTGTGACACTTTTCGATGGTCCAAAGGGGCTTGCAACGCGTTTTCTGTGGCCCGGGTTTTCAGTCTTCTCCCATGCCGGCTAGGGATATATTTAGGGTTGCTCGGAAAAATCGAACCCGAAGGGTCCAGTTGCATGTGGGGCTGCGTAAAGGCTCCCCTGGGGAGTTCTCTTGTACCCAAAGCCTTCCTTTGGGGGTACTTTTGGATGGGCAAAAAGGGCTCGCAACGCATTTCCTGGGGCCTGATTTTTCAGTCATCTTCTTTGCCAGCTAGGGTTATGTTTAGGGATGCTCGGAAACAGCGAACCCGGAGGGTCCAGTTGCATGTGGGGCTGCATAAAGGCTCCGCTGGGGAGTTCACTTGTAACCAAAGCCTACCTTTGGTGACACTTTTGGATGGTCCAAAGGGGATTGCAACGTGTTTTCTGGGGCCCGGTTTTTCAGATTCTCCCATGCCGGCTAGGGTTCTATTTAGGTTTGCTCGGAAAAATCGAACCCGGAGTGTCCAGTTGCATGTGGGGCTGCGTAAAGGCTCCCCTGGGGAGTTCACTTGTACCCAAAGCCCTCCTTTGGGGGCACTTTTGGATGGTCCAAAGGGGCTCGCAACGCATTTCCTGGGGCCTGATTTTTCACTCGTCTCCGATGATGGCTAGGGCTACGTTTAGGTTTGCTCAGGAACAGCGAACCCGGAGAGTCCAGTTGCACGTGGAGCTGCGTAAAGGCTCCCCTGGGGAGTTCACTTGTACCCAAAGCCTTCCTTTGGGAGCACTTTTGGATGGGCGAAAAGGGCTCGTAACGCATTTCCTGGGGCCTGATTTTTTAGTCGTCATCGATGCCGGCTAGGGCTATGTTTAGGGATGCTCGGAAACAGCGAACCCGGAGGGTCCAGTTGCATGTGGGGCTGCGTAAAGGCTCCCCTGGGGAGTTCACTTGTACCCAAAGTCTTCCTTTGGGGGCACATTTGGATGGGAGAAAAGGCCTCGGAACGCATTTCCTGGGGCCTGATTTTTCACTCGTCTCCGAAGACGGCTAGTGCTACGTTTAGGTTTGCTCAGGAGCAGCAAACCCGGAGGGTCCAGTTGCATGTGGGGCTGCGTAAAGGCTCTCCTGGGAAGATCACTTGTACCCAAAGCCTTCCTTTGCGGGCACTTTTGGATGGTCCAAAGTGGCTTGCAACGCATTTCCTGGGGCCTGATTTTTCACTCGTCTTCGATGCCCGCTAGGGCTATGTTTAGTGATGTTCGGAAACAGCGAACCCGGAGGTTGCAGTTGCATGTGGGGCTGCGGAAAGGCTCCCCTGGGGAGTTCACTTGTATCCAAAGCCTTCCTTTGGGGGCACTTTTGGATGGTCCAAAGGGGCTCGCAACGCATTTCCGTGGGCCTGATTTTTCACTCGTCTCCGATGACCTCTAGGGCTACTTTTAGGTTTGCTCAGGAACAGCGAACCCGGAGGGTCCAGTTGTATGTGGGGCTGCGTAAAGGCTCCCCTGGGGAGTTCACTTGTACCCAAAGCCTTCCTTTGGGGGCACTTTTGAATGGGCGAAAATGGCTCGCAACGCATTTCCTGGGGCCTGATTTTTCAGTCGTCTCCGATGCCGGCTAGGGCTATGTTTAGGGATGCTCGGAAACAGCGAACCCGGAGGGTCCAGTTGCATGTGGGGCTGCGTAAAGGCTCCCCTGGGGAGTTCACTTGTACCCAAAGCCTTCCTTTCAGGGCACTTTTGGATGGTCCAAAGTGGCTCGCAACGCCTTTCCTGGGGCCTGATTTTTCACTCGTCTCCGATGACCTCTAGGGCTACGTTTAGGTTTGCTCAGGAACAGCGAACCCGGAAGGGTCCAGTTGCATGTGGGGCTGCGTAAAGGCTCCCCTGGGGAGTTCACTTGTACCCAAAGCCTTCCTTTGCGGGCACTTTTGGATGGGAGAAAAGGGCTCGTAACGCATTTCCTGGGGCCTGATTTTTCAGTCGTCTCCGATGTCGGCTAGGGCTATGTTTAGGGATGCTCGGAAACAGCGAACCCGGAGAGTCCAGTTGCATGTGGGGCTGCGTAAAGGCTCCCCTGGGGAGTTCACTTGTACCCAAAGCCTTCCTTTGGGGGCACTTTTGGATGGTCCAAAGTGGCTCTCAACGCATTTCCTGGGGCCTGATTTTTCCGTCGTCTTCGATGCCGGCTAGGGCTATGTTTAGGGATGCTCGGAAACAGCGAACCCGAAGGGTCCAGTTGCATGTGGGGATGCGTAAAGGCTCCCCTGGGGAGTTCACTTGTACCCAAAGCCTTCCTTTGGTGACACTTTTGGATGGTCCAAATGGGCTGTCAACGCATTTCCTGGGGCCTGATTTTTCACTCGTCTCCGATGACGGCTAGGGCTACGTTTAGGTTTGCTCAGGAACAGCGAACCCGGAGAGTCCAGTTGCATGTGGGGCTGCGTAAAGGCTCCCCTGGGGAGTTCACTTGTACCCAAAGTCTTCCTTTGGGGGCACTTCTGGATGGGTGAAAGGGGCTTGCAACGCGTTTCCTGGGGCCTGATTTTTTACTCGTCTCCGATGACGGCTAGGGCTACGTTTAGGTTTGCTCAGGAACAGCGAAACCGGAGGGTCCAGTTGCATGTGAGGCTGCGTAAAGGCTCCCCTGGGGAGTTCTCTTGTACCCAAAGCCTTCCTTTTGGGGTACTTTTGGATGGGCGAAAAGGGCTCGCAACGCATTTCCTGGGGCCTGATTTTTCCGTCGTCTTCGATGCCGGCTAGGGCTATGTTTAGGGATGCTCGGAATCAGCGAACCCGGAGGGTCCAGTTGCATGTGGGGCTGCGTAAAGGCTCCCCTGGGGAGTTCACTTGTACCCAAAGCCTTCCTTTGGGGGCACTTTTGGATGGGCGAAAAGGGCTCTTAACGCATTTCCTGGGGCCTGATTTTTCAGTCGTCTCTGATGCCGGCTAGGGCTATGTTTAGGGATGCTCGGAAACAGCGAACCCGGAGGGTCCAGTTGCATGTGGGGCTGCATAAAGGCTCCCCTGGGGAGTTCACTTGTACCCAAAGCCTTCCTTTGGGGGCACTTTTGGATGGTCCAAAGGGGCTTGCAACGCGTTTTCTGGGGCTCGGTTTTTCAGTCTTCTCCCATGCCGGCTAGGGATATATTTAGGGTTGCTTGGAAATAGCAAACCCGGAGGGTCCAGTTGCATGTGGGGCTGCGTAAAGGCTCCCCTGGGGAGTTCACTTGTACCCAAAGTCTTCCTTTGGGGGCACTTCTTAATGGGCGAAAGGGGCTTGCAACGCGTTTCCTGGGGCCTGATTTTTCACTCGTCTCCGATGACGGCTAGGGCTACGTTTAGGTTTGCTCAGGAACAGCGAAACCGGAGGGTCCAGTTGCATGTGAGGCTGCCTAAAGGCTCCCCTGGGGAGTTCTCTTGTACCCAAAGCCTTCCTTTTGGGGTACTTTTGGATGGGCGAAAAGGGCTCGCAACGCATTTCCTGGGGCCTGATTTTTCCATCGTCTTCGATGCCGGCTAGGGTTATGTTTAGGGATGCTCGGAATCAGCGAACCCGGAGGGTCCAGTTGCATGTGGGGCTGCGTAAAGGCTCCCCTGGGGAGTTCACTTGTACCCAAAGCCTTCTTTTTGTGACACTTTTGGATGGTCCAAAGGGGCTTGCATCGCGTTTCCTTGGGACTGATTTTTCGATGGTCTTCGATGCCGGCTAGGGCTATGTTTAGGGATGCTCGGAAACAGCGAACCCGGAGGGTCCAGTTGCATGTGGGGCTGCGTAAATGCTCCCCTGGGAACTTCAGATGTACCCAAAGCCTTTTTTGGGGGGCACTTTTGGATGGTCCAAAGGGGCTTGAACGCGTTTTCTGGGGCCCGGTTTTTCAGACTTCTCCCATGCCGGCTAGGGGTATATTTAGGGTTTCTCGGAAACAGCGAACCTGGAGGGTCCAGTTGCATGTGGGGCTGCGTAAAGGCTCCCCTGGGGAGTTCAATTTTACCCAAAGCCTTCCATTGGGGGCACTTTTGGATTGGCGAAAGGGGCTTGCAACGCGTTTTCTGGGCCCGGTTTTTCAGTCTGCTCCCATTCCTGCTAGGGATATATATAACCTTAATGTGAAAGAGCGTACACGGAGTGTCAAGGTGCATGTGGAGCTGCGTAAAGTCTCCCCTGGGGAGTTCACTTGTACCCAAAGCCTTCCTTTGCGGGCAGTTTTGGATGGTCCAAAGGGGCTCGCAACGCATTTCCTGGGGCCTGATTTTTCAGTCGTCTTCGATGCCCGCTAGGGCTATGTTTAGGGATGCTCGGAAACAGCGAACCTGGAGTGTCCAGTTGCATGTGGGGCTGCGTAAAGGCTCCCCTGGGGAGTTCACTTGTACCCAAAGTCTTCCTTTGGGGGCACATTTGGATGGGAGAAAAGGCCTCGGAACGCATTTCCTGGGGCCTGATTTTTCACTCGTCTCTGATGACGGCAAGGGATGCTTTTAGGTTTGCTCAGGAACAGCAAACCAGGAGGGTCCAGTTGCATGTGGGGCTGCGTAAAGGCTCCCCTGGGGAGTTCACTTGTACCCAAAGCCTTCCTTTGGGGGCACTTTTGGATGGGCGAAAAGGGCTCGTAATGCATTTCCTGGGGCCTGATTTTTCAGTCGTCATCGATGCCGGCTAGGGCTATGTTTAGGGATGCTCGGAAACAGCGAACCCGGAGGGTCAAGTTGCATGTGGGGCTGCGTAAAGGCTCCCCTGGGGAGTTCACTTGTACCCAAAGCCTTCCTTTTGTGACACTTTTGGATGGTCCAAAGGGGCTTGCAACGCGTTTTCTGTGGCCCGGGTTTTCAGTCTTCTCCCATGCCGGCTAGGGATATATTTAGGGTTGCTCGGAAAAATCGAACCCGGAGTGTCCAGTTGCATGTGGGGCTGCGTAAAGGCTCCCCTGGGGAGTTCACTTGTACCCAAAACCCTCCTTTGGGGGCACTTTTGGATGGTCCAAAGGGGCTCGCAACGCATTTCCTGGGGCCTGATTTTTCACTCGTCTCCGATGATGGCTAGGGCTACGTTTAGGTTTGCTCAGGAACAGCGAACCCGGAGAGTCCAGTTGCACGTGGAGCTGCGTAAAGGCTCCCCTGGGGAGTTCACTTGTACCCAAAGTCTTCCTTTTGGGGTACTTTTGGATGGGCGAAAAGGGCTCGTAACGCATTTCCTGGGGCCTGATTTTTTAGTCGTCATCGATGCCGGCTAGGGCTATGTTTAGGGATGCTCGGAAACAGCGAACCCAAGGGTCCAGTTGCATGTGGGGCTGCGTAAAGGCTCCCCTGGGGAGTTCACTTGTACCCAAAGTCTTCCTTTGGGGGCACATTTGGATGGGAGAAAAGGCCTCGGAACGCATTTCCTGGGGCCTGATTTTTCACTCGTCTCCGAAGACGGCTAGTGCTACGTTTAGGTTTGCTCAGGAGCAGCAAACCCGGAGGGTCCAGTTGCATGTGGGGCTGCGTAAAGGCTCCCCTGGGGAGTTCACTTGTACCCAAAGCCTTCTTTTTGTGACACTTTTGGATGGTCCAAAGGGGCTTGCATCGCGTTTCCTTGGGACTGATTTTTCGATGGTCTTCGATGCCGGCTAGGGCTATGTTTAGGGATGCTCGGAAACAGCGAACCCGGAGGGTCCAGTTGCATGTGGGGCTGCGTAAATGCTCCCCTGGGAACTTCAGATGTACCCAAAGCCTTTTTTGGGGGGCACTTTTGGATGGTCCAAAGGGGCTTGAACGCGTTTTCTGGGGCCCGGTTTTTCAGACTTCTCCCATGCCGGCTAGGGGTATATTTAGGGTTTCTCGGAAACAGCGAACCTGGAGGGTCCAGTTGCATGTGGGGCTGCGTAAAGGCTCCCCTGGGGAGTTCAATTTTACCCAAAGCCTTCCATTGGGGGCACTTTTGGATTGGCGAAAGGGGCTTGCAACGCGTTTTCTGGGCCCGGTTTTTCAGTCTGCTCCCATTCCTGCTAGGGATATATATAACCTTAATGTGAAAGAGCGTACACGGAGTGTCAAGGTGCATGTGGAGCTGCGTAAAGTCTCCCCTGGGGAGTTCACTTGTACCCAAAGCCTTCCTTTGCGGGCAGTTTTGGATGGTCCAAAGGGGCTCGCAACGCATTTCCTGGGGCCTGATTTTTCAGTCGTCTTCGATGCCCGCTAGGGCTATGTTTAGGGATGCTCGGAAACAGCGAACCTGGAGTGTCCAGTTGCATGTGGGGCTGCGTAAAGGCTCCCCTGGGGAGTTCACTTGTACCCAAAGTCTTCCTTTGGGGGCACATTTGGATGGGAGAAAAGGCCTCGGAACGCATTTCCTGGGGCCTGATTTTTCACTCGTCTCTGATGACGGCAAGGGATGCTTTTAGGTTTGCTCAGGAACAGCAAACCAGGAGGGTCCAGTTGCATGTGGGGCTGCGTAAAGGCTCCCCTGGGGAGTTCACTTGTACCCAAAGCCTTCCTTTGGGGGCACTTTTGGATGGGCGAAAAGGGCTCGTAATGCATTTCCTGGGGCCTGATTTTTCAGTCGTCATCGATGCCGGCTAGGGCTATGTTTAGGGATGCTCGGAAACAGCGAACCCGGAGGGTCAAGTTGCATGTGGGGCTGCGTAAAGGCTCCCCTGGGGAGTTCACTTGTACCCAAAGCCTTCCTTTTGTGACACTTTTGGATGGTCCAAAGGGGCTTGCAACGCGTTTTCTGTGGCCCGGGTTTTCAGTCTTCTCCCATGCCGGCTAGGGATATATTTAGGGTTGCTCGGAAAAATCGAACCCGGAGTGTCCAGTTGCATGTGGGGCTGCGTAAAGGCTCCCCTGGGGAGTTCACTTGTACCCAAAACCCTCCTTTGGGGGCACTTTTGGATGGTCCAAAGGGGCTCGCAACGCATTTCCTGGGGCCTGATTTTTCACTCGTCTCCGATGATGGCTAGGGCTACGTTTAGGTTTGCTCAGGAACAGCGAACCCGGAGAGTCCAGTTGCACGTGGAGCTGCGTAAAGGCTCCCCTGGGGAGTTCACTTGTACCCAAAGCCTTCCTTTTGGGGTACTTTTGGATGGGCGAAAAGGGCTCGTAACGCATTTCCTGGGGCCTGATTTTTTAGTCGTCATCGATGCCGGCTAGGGCTATGTTTAGGGATGCTCGGAAACAGCGAACCCAAGAGTCCAGTTGCATGTGGGGCTGCGTAAAGGCTCCCCTGGGGAGTTCACTTGTACCCAAAGTCTTCCTTTGGGGGCACATTTGGATGGGAGAAAAGGCCTCGGAACGCATTTCCTGGGGCCTGATTTTTCACTCGTCTCCGAAGACGGCTAGTGCTACGTTTAGGTTTGCTCAGGAGCAGCAAACCCGGAGGGTCCAGTTGCATGTGGGGCTGCGTAAAGGCTCTCCTGGGAAGATCACTTGTACCCAAAGCCTTCCTTTGCGGGCACTTTTGGATGGTCCAAAGTGGCTTGCAACGCATTTCCTGGGGCCTGATTTTTCACTCGTCTTCGATGCCCGCTAGGGCTATGTTTAGGGATGTTCGGAAACAGCGAACCCGGAGGTTGCAGTTGCATGTGGGGCTGCGGAAAGGCTCCCCTGGGGAGTTCACTTGTATCCAAAGCCTTCCTTTGGGGGCACTTTTGGATGGTCCAAAGGGGCTCGCAACGCATTTCCGTGGGCCTGATTTTTCACTCGTCTCCGATGACCTCTAGGGCTACTTTTAGGTTTGCTCAGGAACAGCGAACCCGGAGGGTCCAGTTGTATGTGGGGCTGCGTAAAGGCTCCCCTGGGGAGTTCACTTGTACCCAAAGCCTTCCTTTGGGGGCACTTTTGAATGGGCGAAAATGGCTCGTAACGCATTTCCTGGGGACTGATTTTTCAGTCGTCTCCGATGCCGGCTAGGGCTATGTTTAGGGATGCTCGGAAACAGCGAACCCGGAGGGTCCAGTTGCATGTGGGGCTGCGTAAAGGCTCCCCTGGGGAGTTCACTTGTACCCAAAGCCTTCCTTTGGGGGCACTTTTGGATGGTCCAAAGTGGCTCGCAACGCCTTTCCTGGGGCCTGATTTTTCACTCGTCTCCGATGACCTCTAGGGCTACGTTTAGGTTTGCTCAGGAACAGCAAACCCGGAAGGGTCCAGTTGCATGTGGGGCTGCGTAAAGGCTCCCCTGGGGAGTTTACTTGTACCCGAAGCCTTCCTTTGGTGACACTTTTGGATGGTCCAAAGGGGCTTGCAACGCGTTTTCTGGGGCTCGGTTTTTCAGTCTTCTCCCATGCCGGCTAGGGATATATTTAGGGTTGCTTGGAAACAGCAAACCCGGAGGGTCCAGTTGCATGTGGGGCTGCGTAAAGGCTACCCTGGGGAGTTCACTTGTACCCAAAGCCTTCCTTTGGGGGCACTTTTGGATGGGAGAAAAGGGCTCGTAACGCATTTCCTGGGGCCTGATTTTTCAGTCGTCTTCGATGCCGGCTAGGGCTATGTTTAGGGATGCTCGGAAACAGCGAACCCGGAGGGTCCAGTTGCATGTGGGGCTGCGTAAAGGCTCCCCTGGGGAGTTCACTTGTACCCAAAGCCTTCCTTTTGTGACACTTTTGGATGGTCCAAAGGGGCTTGCATCGCGTTTCCTGGGGACTGATTTTTCGATGGTCTTCGATGCCGGCTAGGGCTATGTTTAGGGATGCTCGGAAACAGCGAACCCGGAGGGTCCAGTTGCATGTGGGGCTGCGTAAACGCTCCCCTGGGAACTTCAGATGTACCCAAAGCCTTTTTTGGGGGGCACTTTTGGATGGTCCAAAGGGGATTGCAACGCGTTTTCTGGGGCCCGGTTTTTCAGTCTTCTCCCATGCCGGCTAGGGGTATATTTAGGGTTGCTCGGAAACAGCGAACCCGAAGGGTCCAGTTGCATGTGGGGCTGCGTAAAGGCTCCCCTGGGGAGTTCACTTGTACCCAAAGTATTCCTTTGCGGGCAAATTTGGATGGGAGAAAAGGCCTCGGAACGCATTTCCGGGGGACTGATTTTTCAGTTGTCTTCGATGTTGGCTAGGGCTATGTTTAGGGATGCTCGGAAACAGCGAACCCGGAGGGTCCAGTTGCATGTGGGGCTGCGTAAAGGCTCCCCTGGGGAGTTCACTTGTATCCAAAGCCCTCCTTTGGGGGCACTTTTGGATGGTCCAAAGGGGCTCGCAACGCATTTCCTGGGGCCTGATTTTTCAGTCGTCTTCGATGCCCGCTAGGGCTATGTTTAGGGATTTTCGGAAATAGCGAACCCGGAGGTTGCAGTTGCATGTGGGGCTGCGTAAAGGCTCCCCTGGGGAGTTCACTTGTACCCAAAGCCTTCCTTTGGGGGCACTTTTGAATGGGCGAAAATGGCTCGTAACGCATTTCCTGGGGCCTGATTTTTCAGTCGTCTCCGATGCCGGCTAGGGCTATGTTTAGGGATGCTCGGAAACAGCGAACCCGGAGGGTCCAGTTGCATGTGGGGCTGCGTAAAGGCTCCCCTGGGGAGTTCACTTGTACCCAAAGCCTTCCTTTCAGGGCACTTTTGGATGGTCCAAAGTGTCTTGCAACGCCTTTCCTGGGGCCTGATTTTTCACTCGTCTCCGATGACCTCTAGGGCTACGTTTAGGTTTGCTCAGGAACAGCGAACCCGGAAGGGTCCAGTTGCATGTGGGGCTGCGTAAAGGCTCCCCTGGGGAGTTCACTTGTACCCAAAGCCTTCCTTTGCGGGCACTTTTGGATGGGAGAAAAGGGCTCGTAACGCATTTCCTGGGGCCTGATTTTTCAGTCGTCTCCGATGTCGGCTAGGGCTATGTTTAGGGATGCTCGGAAACAGCGAACCCGGAGAGTCCAGTTGCATGTGGGGCTGCGTAAAGGCTCCCCTGGGGAGTTCACTTGTACCCAAAGCCTTCCTTTCAGGGCACTTTTGGATGGGCGAAAAGGGCTCGTAACGCATTTCCTGGGGCCTGATTTTTCAGTCGTCTTCGATGCCCGCTAGGGCTATGTTTAGGGATACTCGGAAACAGCGAACCCGGAGAGTCCAGTTGCATGTGGGGCAGCGTAAAGGCTCCCCTGGGGAGTTCACTTGTACCCAAAGTATTCCTTTGGGGGCACATTTGGATTGGAGAAAAGGCCTCGGAACGCATTTCCTGGGGACTGATTTTTCAGTTGTCTTCGATGTTGGCTAGGGCTATGTTTAGGGATGCTCGGAAACAGCGAACCCGAAGGGTCCAGTTGCATCTGGGGCTGCGTAAAGGCTCCCCTGGGGAGTTCACTTGTACCAAAAGCCTTCCTTTGGGGGCACTTTTGGATGGTCCAAAGTGGCTCTCAACGCATTTCCTGGGGCCTGATTTTTCCGTCGTCTTCGATGCCGGCTAGGGCTATGTTTAGGGATGCTCGGAAACAGCGAACCCGAAGGGTCCAGTTGCATGTGGGGCTGCGTAGAGGCTCCCCTGGGGAGTTCACTTGTACCCAAAGCCTTCCTTTGGTGACACTTTTGGATGGTCCAAATGGGCTCTCAACGCATTTCCTGGGGCCTGATTTTTCACTCGTCTCCGATGACGGCTAGGGCTACGTTTAGGTTTGCTCAGGAACAGCGAACCCGGAGGGTCCAGTTGCATGTGGGGCTGCGTAAAGGCTCCCCTGGGGAGTTCACTTGTACCCAAAGCCCTCCTTTGGGGGCACTTCTGGATGGGCGAAAGGGGCTCGCAACGCATTTCCTGGGGCCTGATTTTTCACTCGTCTCCGATGATGGCTAGGGCTACGTTTAGGTTTGCTCAGGAACAGCGAACCCGGAGAGTCCAGTTGCACGTGGAGCTGCGTAAAGGCTCCCCTGGGGAGTTCACTTGTACCCAAAGCCTTCCTTTGGGAGCACTTTTGGATGGGCGAAAAGGGCTCGTAACGCATTTCCTGGGGCCTGATTTTTTAGTCGTCATCGATGCCGGCTAGGGCTATGTTTAGGGATGCTCAGGAACAGCGAACCCGGAGGGTCCAGTTGCATGTGGGGCTGCGTAAAGGCTCCCCTGGGGAGTTCACTTGTACCCAAAGTCTTCCTTTGGGGGCACATTTGGATGGGAGAAAAGGCCTCGCAACGCATTTCCTGGGGCCTGATTTTTCAGTCGTCTTCGATGCCGGCTAGGGCTACGTTTAGGTTTTCTCAGGAACAGCGAACCCGGAGGGTCCATTTGCATGTGGGGCTGCGTAAAGGCTCCCCAGGGGAGTTCACTTGTACCCAAAGTCTTCCTTTGGGGGCACATTTGGATGGGAGAAAAGGCCTCGGAACGCATTTCCTGGGGCCTGATTTTTCACTCGTCTCCGAAGACGGCTAGTGCTACGTTTAGGTTTGCTCAGGAGCAGCAAACCCGGAGGGTCCAGTTGCATGTGGGGCTGCGTAAAGGCTCTCCTGGGAAGATCACTTGTACCCAAAGCCTTCCTTTGCGGGCACTTTTGGATGGTCCAAAGTGGCTTGCAACGCATTTCCTGGGGCCTGATTTTTCACTCGTCTTCGATGCCCGCTAGGGCTATGTTTAGGGATGTTCGGAAACAGCGAACCCGGAGGTTGCAGTTGCATGTGGGGCTGCGGAAAGGCTCCCCTGGGGAGTTCACTTGTATCCAAAGCCTTCCTTTGGGGGCACTTTTGGATGGTCCAAAGGGGCTCGCAACGCATTTCCGTGGGCCTGATTTTTCACTCGTCTCCGATGACCTCTAGGGCTACTTTTAGGTTTGCTCAGGAACAGCGAACCCGGAGGGTCCAGTTGTATGTGGGGCTGCGTAAAGGCTCCCCTGGGGAGTTCACTTGTACCCAAAGTCTTCCTTTGGGGGCACATTTGGATGGGAGAAAAGGCCTCGGAACGCATTTCCTGGGGCCTGATTTTTCACTCGTCTCCGAAGACGGCTAGGGCTACGTTTAGGTTTGCTCAGGAACAGCAAACCCGGAGGGTCCAGTTGCATGTGGGGCTGCGTAAAGGCTCCCCTGGGGAGATCACTTGTACCCAAAGCCTTCCTTTGCGGGCAGTTTTGGATGGTCCAAAGGGTCTCGCAACGCATTTCCTGGGGCCTGATTTTTCGATGGTCTTCGATGCCGCCTAGGGCTATGTTTAGGGATGCTCGGAAACAGCGAACCCAGAGGGTCCAGTTGCATGTGGGGCTGCATAAAGGCTCCGCTGGGGAGTTCACTTGTACCCAAAGCCTTCCTTTGGTGACACTTTTGGATGGTCCAAAGGGGATTGCAACGTGTTTTCTGGGGCCCGGTTTTTCAGATTCTCCCATGCCGGCTAGGGTTCTATTTAGGTTTGCTCGGAAAAATCGAACCCGGAGTGTCCAGTTGCATGTGGGGCTGCGTAAAGGCTCCCCTGGGGAGTTCACTTGTACCCAAAGCCCTCCTTTGGTGACACTTTTGGATGGGCGAAAAGGGCTCGTAACGCATTTCCTGGGGCCTGATTTTTCAGTCGTCTCCGATGTTGGCTAGGCCTATGTTTAGGCATGCTCGGAAACAGCGAACCCGGAGGGTCCAGTTGCATGTGGGGCTGCATAAAGGCTCCCCTGGGGAGTTCACTTGTACCCAAAGCCTTCCTTTGGGGGCACTTTTGGATGGTCCAAAGGGGCTTGCAACGCGTTTTCTGGGGCTCGGTTTTTCAGTCTTCTCCCATGCCGGCTAGGGATATATTTAGGGTTGCTTGGAAATAGCAAACCCGGAGGGTCCAGTTGCATGTGGGGCTGCGTAAAGGCTCCCCTGGGGAGTTCACTTGTACCCAAAGCCCTCCTTTGGGGGCACTTCTGGATGGGCGAAAGGGGCTTGCAACGCGTTTCCTGGGGCCTGATTTTTCACTCGTCTCCGATGACGGCTAGGGCTACGTTTAGGTTTGCTCAGGAACAGCGAAACCGGAGGGTCTAGTTGCATGTGAGGCTGCCTAAAGGCTCCCCTGGGGAGTTCTCTTGTACCCAAAGCCTTCCTTTTGGGGTACTTTTGGATGGGCGAAAAGGGCTCGCAACGCATTTCCTGGGGCCTGATTTTTCCGTCGTCTTCGATGCCGGCTAGGGATATGTTTAGGGATGCTCGGAAACAGCGAACCCGGAGGGTCCAGTTGCATGTGGGGCTGCGTAAATGCTCCCCTGGGAACTTCAGATGTACCCAAAGCCTTTTTTGGGGGGCACTTTTGGATGGTCCAAAGGGGCTTGAACGCGTTTTCTGGGGCCCGGTTTTTCAGACTTCTCCCATGCCGGCTAGGGGTATATTTAGGGTTTCTCGGAAACAGCGAACCTGGAGGGTCCAGTTGCATGTGGGGCTGCGTAAAGGCTCCCCTGGGGAGTTCAATTTTACCCAAAGCCTTCCATTGGGGGCACTTTTGGATTGGCGAAAGGGGCTTGCAACGCGTTTTCTGGGCCCGGTTTTTCAGTCTGCTCCCATTCCTGCTAGGGATATATATAACCTTAATGTGAAAGAGCGTACACGGAGTGTCAAGGTGCATGTGGAGCTGCGTAAAGTCTCCCCTGGGGAGTTCACTTGTACCCAAAGCCTTCCTTTGCGGGCAGTTTTGGATGGTCCAAAGGGGCTCGCAACGCATTTCCTGGGGCCTGATTTTTCAGTCGTCTTCGATGCCCGCTAGGGCTATGTTTAGGGATGCTCGGAAACAGCGAACCTGGAGTGTCCAGTTGCATGTGGGGCTGCGTAAAGGCTCCCCTGGGGAGTTCACTTGTACCCAAAGTCTTCCTTTGGGGGCACATTTGGATGGGAGAAAAGGCCTCGGAACGCATTTCCTGGGGCCTGATTTTTCACTCGTCTCTGATGACGGCAAGGGATGCTTTTAGGTTTGCGCAGGAACAGCAAACCAGGAGGGTCCAGTTGCATGTGGGGCTGCGTAAAGGCTCCCCTGGGGAGTTCACTTGTACCCAAAGCCTTCCTTTGGGGGCACTTTTGGATGGGCGAAAAGGGCTCGTAATGCATTTCCTGGGGCCTGATTTTTCAGTCGTCATCGATGCCGGCTAGGGCTATGTTTAGGGATGCTCGGAAACAGCGAACCCGGAGGGTCAAGTTGCATGTGGGGCTGCGTAAAGGCTCCCCTGGGGAGTTCACTTGTACCCAAAGCCTTCCTTTTGTGACACTTTTGGATGGTCCAAAGGGGCTTGCAACGCGTTTTCTGTGGCCCGGGTTTTCAGTCTTCTCCCATGCCGGCTAGGGATATATTTAGGGTTGTTCGGAAAAATCGAACCCGAAGGGTCCAGTTGCATGTGGGGCTGCGTAAAGGCTCCCCTGGGGAGTTCTCTTGTACCCAAAGCCTTCCTTTGGGGGTACTTTTGGATGGGCAAAAAGGGCTCGCAACGCATTTCCTGGGGCCTGATTTTTCAGTCGTCTTCTTTGCCAGCTAGGGTTATGTTTAGGGATGCTCGGAAACAGCGAACCCGGAGGGTCCAGTTGCATGTGGGGCTGCATAAAGGCTCCGCTGGGGAGTTCACTTGTACCCAAAGCCTTCCTTTGGTGACACTTTTGGATGGTCCAAAGGGGATTGCAACGTGTTTTCTGGGGCCCGGTTTTTCAGATTCTCCCATGCCGGCTAGGGTTCTATTTAGGTTTGCTCGGAAAAATCGAACCCGGAGTGTCCAGTTGCATGTGGGGCTGCGTAAAGGCTCCCCTGGGGAGTTCACTTGTACCCAAAGCCCTCCTTTGGGGGCACTTTTGGATGGTCCAAAGGGGCTCGCAACGCATTTCCTGGGGCCTGATTTTTCACTCGTCTCCGATGATGGCTAGGGCTACGTTTAGGTTTGCTCAGGAACAGCGAACCCGGAGAGTCCAGTTGCACGTGGAGGTGCGTAAAGGCTCCCCTGGGGAGTTCACTTGTACCCAAAGCCTTCCTTTGGGAGCACTTTTGGATGGGAGAAAAGGCCTCGCAACGCATTTCCTGGGGCCTGATTTTTCAGTCGTCTTCGATGCTGGCTAGGGCTACGTTCAGGTTTGCTCAGGAACAGCGAACCCGGAGGGTCCAGTTGCATGTGGGGCTGCGTAAAGGCTCCCCTGGGGAGTTCACTTGTACCCAAAGCCTTCCTTTGGGGGCACTTTTGGATGGGCGAAAAGGGCTCGTAACGCATTTCCTGGGGCCTGATTTTTTAGTCGTCATCGATGCCGGCTAGGGCTATGTTTAGGGATGCTCGGAAACAGCGAACCCGGAGGGTCCAGTTGCATGTGGGGCTGCGTAAAGGCTCCCCTGGGGAGTTCACTTGTACCCAAAGTCTTCCTTTGGGGGCACATTTGGATGGGAGAAAAGGCCTCGCAACGCATTTCCTGGGGCCTGATTTTTCAGTTGTCTTCGATGCCGGCTAGGGCTACGTTTAGGTTTGCTCAGGAACAGCGAACCCGGAGGGTCCAGTTGCATGTGGGGCTGCGTAAAGGCTCCCCTGGGGAGTTCACTTGTACCCAAAGCCTTCCTTTGCGGGCAGTTTTGGATGGTCCAAAGGGTCTCGCAACGCATTTCCTGGGGCCTGATTTTTCGATGGTCTTCGATGCCGGCTAGGGCTATGTTTAGGGATGCTCGGAAACAGCGAACCTGGAGTGTCCAGTTGCATGTGGGGCTGCGTAAAGGCTCCCCTGGGGAGTTCACTTGTACCCAAAGCCTTCCTTTGGGGGCACATTTGGATGGGAGAAAAGGCCTCGGAACGCATTTCCTGGGGCCTGATTTTTCACTCGTCTCTGATGACGGCAAGGGATGCTTTTAGGTTTGCTCAGGAACAGCAAACCAGGAGGGTCCAGTTGCATGTGGGGCTGCGTAAAGGCTCCCCTGGGGAGTTCACTTGTACCCAAAGCCTTCCTTTGGGGGCACTTTTGGATGGGCGAAAAGGGCTCGTAACGCATTTCCTGGGGCCTGATTTTTCAGTCGTCATCGATGCCGGCTAGGGCTATGTTTAGGGATGCTCGGAAACAGCGAACCCGGAGGGTCAAGTTGCATGTGGGGCTGCGTAAAGGCTCCCCTGGGGAGTTCACTTGTACCCAAAGCCTTCCTTTTGTGACACTTTTGGATGGTCCAAAGGGGCTTGCAACGCGTTTTCTGTGGCCCGGGTTTTCAGTCTTCTCCCATGCCGGCTAGGGATATATTTAGGGTTGCTCGGAAAAATCGAACCCGAAGGGTCCAGTTGCATGTGGGGCTGCGTAAAGGCTCCCCTGGGGAGTTCTCTTGTACCCAAAGCCTTCCTTTGGGGGTACTTTTGGATGGGCAAAAAGGGCTCGCAACGCATTTCCTGGGGCCTGATTTTTCAGTCATCTTCTTTGCCAGCTAGGGCTATGTTTAGGGATGCTCGGAAACAGCGAACCCGGAGGGTCCAGTTGCATGTGGGGCTGCATAAAGGCTCCGCTGGGGAGTTCACTTGTACCCAAAGCCTTCCTTTGGTGACACTTTTGGATGGTCCAAAGGGGATTGCAACGTGTTTTCTGGGGCCCGGTTTTTCAGATTCTCCCATGCCGGCTAGGGTTCTATTTAGGTTTGCTCGGAAAAATCGAACCCGGAGTGTCCAGTTGCATGTGGGGCTGCGTAAAGGCTCCCCTGGGGAGTTCACTTGTACCCAAAGCCCTCCTTTGGGGGCACTTTTGGATGGTCCAAAGGGGCTCGCAACGCATTTCCTGGGGCCTGATTTTTCACTCCTCTCCGATGATGGCTAGGGCTACGTTTAGGTTTGCTCAGGAACAGCGAACCCGGAGAGTCCAGTTGCACGTGGAGCTGCGTAAAGGCTCCCCTGGGGAGTTCACTTGTACCCAAAGCCTTCCTTTGGGAGCACTTTTGGATGGGCGAAAAGGGCTCGTAACGCATTTCCTGGGGCCTGATTTTTTAGTCGTCATCGATGCCGGCTAGGGCTATGTTTAGGGATGCTCGGAAACAGCGAACCCGGAGGGTCCAGTTGAATGTGGGGCTGCGTAAAGGCTCCCCTGGGGAGTTCACTTGTACCCAAAGTCTTCCTTTGGGGGCACATTTGGATGGGAGAAAAGGCCTCGGAACGCATTTCCTGGGGCCTGATTTTTCACTCGTCTCCGAAGACGGCTAGTGCTACGTTTAGGTTTGCTCAGGAGCAGCAAACCCGGAGGGTCCAGTTGCATGTGGGGCTGCGTAAAGGCTCTCCTGGGAAGATCACTTGTACCCAAAGCCTTCCTTTGCGGGCACTTTTGGATGGTCCAAAGTGGCTTGCAACGCATTTCCTGGGGCCTGATTTTTCACTCGTCTTCGATGCCCGCTAGGGCTATGTTTAGTGATGTTCGGAAACAGCGAACCCGGAGGTTGCAGTTGCATGTGGGGCTGCGGAAAGGCTCCCCTGGGGAGTTCACTTGTATCCAAAGCCTTCCTTTGGGGGCACTTTTGGATGATCCAAAGGGGCTCGCAACGCATTTCCGTGGGCCTGATTTTTCACTCGTCTCCGATGACCTCTAGGGCTACGTTTAGGTTTGCTCAGGAACAGCGAACCCGGAGGGTCCAGTTGTATGTGGGGCTGCGTAAAGGCTCCCCTGGGGAGTTCACTTGTACCCAAAGCCTTCCTTTGGGGGCACTTTTGAATGGGCGAAAATGGCTCGTAACGCATTTCCTGGGGCCTGATTTTTCAGTCGTCTCCGATGCCGGCTAGGGCTATGTTTAGGGATGCTCGGAAACAGCGAACCCGGAGGGTCCAGTTGCATGTGGGGCTGCGTAAAGGCTCCCCTGGGGAGTTCACTTGTACCCAAAGCCTTCCTTTCAGGGCACTTTTGGATGGTCCAAAGTGGCTCGCAACGCCTTTCCTGGGGCCTGATTTTTCACTCGTCTCCGATGACCTCTAGGGCTACGTTTAGGTTTGCTCAGGAACAGCGAACCCGGAAGGGTCCAGTTGCATGTGGGGCTGCGTAAAGGCTCCCCTGGGGAGTTCACTTGTACCCAAAGCCTTCCTTTGCGGGCACTTTTGGATGGGAGAAAAGGGCTCGTAACGCATTTCCTGGGGCCTGATTTTTCAGTCGTCTCCGATGTCGGCTAGGGCTATGTTTAGGGATGCTCGGAAACAGCGAACCCGGAGAGTCCAGTTGCATGTGGGGCTGCGTAAAGGCTCCCCTGGGGAGTTCACTTGTACCCAAAGCCTTCCTTTGGGGGCACTTTTGGATGGTCCAAAGTGGCTCTCAACGCATTTCCTGGGGCCTGATTTTTCCGTCGTCTTCGATGCCGGCTAGGGCTATGTTTAGGGATGCTCGGAAACAGCGAACCCGAAGGGTCCAGTTGCATGTGGGGATGCGTAAAGGCTCCCCTGGGGAGTTCACTTGTACCCAAAGCCTTCCTTTGGTGACACTTTTGGATGGTCCAAATGGGCTGTCAACGCATTTCCTGGGGCCTGATTTTTCACTCGTCTCCGATGACGGCTAGGGCTACGTTTAGGTTTGCTCAGGAACAGCGAACCCGGAGAGTCCAGTTGCATGTGGGGCTGCGTAAAGGCTCCCCTGGGGAGTTCACTTGTACCCAAAGTCTTCCTTTGGGGGCACTTCTGGATGGGTGAAAGGGGCTTGCAACGCGTTTCCTGGGGCCTGATTTTTTACTCGTCTCCGATGACGGCTAGGGCTACGTTTAGGTTTGCTCAGGAACAGCGAAACCGGAGGGTCCAGTTGCATGTGAGGCTGCGTAAAGGCTCCCCTGGGGAGTTCTCTTGTACCCAAAGCCTTCCTTTTGGGGTACTTTTGGATGGGCGAAAAGGGCTCGCAACGCATTTCCTGGGGCCTGATTTTTCCGTCGTCATCGATGCCGGCTAGGGCTATGTTTAGGGATGCTCGGAATCAGCGAACCCGGAGGGTCCAGTTGCATGTGGGGCTGCGTAAAGGCTCCCCTGGGGAGTTCACTTGTACCCAAAGCCTTCCTTTGGGGGCACTTTTGGATGGGCGAAAAGGGCTCTTAACGCATTTCCTGGGGCCTGATTTTTCAGTCGTCTCTGATGCCGGCTAGGGCTATGTTTAGGGATGCTCGGAAACAGCGAACCCGGAGGGTCCAGTTGCATGTGGGGCTGCATAAAGGCTCCCCTGGGGAGTTCACTTGTACCCAAAGCCTTCCTTTGGGGGCACTTTTGGATGGTCCAAAGGGGCTTGCAACGCGTTTTCTGGGGCTCGGTTTTTCAGTCTTCTCCCATGCCGGCTAGGGATATATTTAGGGTTGCTTGGAAATAGCAAACCCGGAGGGTCCAGTTGCATGTGGGGCTGCGTAAAGGCTCCCCTGGGGAGTTCACTTGTACCCAAAGTCTTCCTTTGGGGGCACTTCTGGATGGGCGAAAGGGGCTTGCAACGCGTTTCCTGGGGCCTGATTTTTCACTCGTCTCCGATGACGGCTAGGGCTACGTTTAGGTTTGCTCAGGAACAGCGAAACCGGAGGGTCCAGTTGCATGTGAGGTTGCCTAAAGGCTCCCCTGGGGAGTTCTCTTGTACCCAAAGCCTTCCTTTTGGGGTACTTTTGGATGGGCGAAAAGGGCTCGCAACGCATTTCCTGGGGCCTGATTTTTCCGTCGTCTTCGATGCCGGCTAGGGTTATGTTTAGGGATGCTCGGAATCAGCGAACCCGGAGGGTCCAGTTGCATGTGGGGCTGCGTAAAGGCTCCCCTGGGGAGTTCACTTGTACCCAAAGCCTTCTTTTTGTGACACTTTTGGATGGTCCAAAGGGGCTTGCATCGCGTTTCCTTGGGACTGATTTTTCGATGGTCTTCGATGCCGGCTAGGGCTATGTTTAGGGATGCTCGGAAACAGCGAACCCGGAGGGTCCAGTTGCATGTGGGGCTGCGTAAATGCTCCCCTGGGAACTTCAGATGTACCCAAAGCCTTTTTTGGGGGGCACTTTTGGATGGTCCAAAGGGGCTTGAACGCGTTTTCTGGGGCCCGGTTTTTCAGACTTCTCCCATGCCGGCTAGGGGTATATTTAGGGTTTCTCGGAAACAGCGAACCTGGAGGGTCCAGTTGCATGTGGGGCTGCGTAAAGGCTCCCCTGGGGAGTTCAATTTTACCCAAAGCCTTCCATTGGGGGCACTTTTGGATTGGCGAAAGGGGCTTGCAACGCGTTTTCTGGGCCCGGTTTTTCAGTCTGCTCCCATTCCTGCTAGGGATATATATAACCTTAATGTGAAAGAGCGTACACGGAGTGTCAAGGTGCATGTGGAGCTGCGTAAAGTCTCCCCTGGGGAGTTCACTTGTACCCAAAGCCTTCCTTTGCGGGCAGTTTTGGATGGTCCAAAGGGGCTCGCAACGCATTTCCTGGGGCCTGATTTTTCAGTCGTCTTCGATGCCCGCTAGGGCTATGTTTAGGGATGCTCGGAAACAGCGAACCTGGAGTGTCCAGTTGCATGTGGGGCTGCGTAAAGGCTCCCCTGGGGAGTTCACTTGTACCCAAAGTCTTCCTTTGGGGGCACATTTGGATGGGAGAAAAGGCCTCGGAACGCATTTCCTGGGGCCTGATTTTTCACTCGTCTCTGATGACGGCAAGGGATGCTTTTAGGTTTGCTCAGGAACAGCAAACCAGGAGGGTCCAGTTGCATGTGGGGCTGCGTAAAGGCTCCCCTGGGGAGTTCACTTGTACCCAAAGCCTTCCTTTGGGGGCACTTTTGGATGGGCGAAAAGGGCTCGTAATGCATTTCCTGGGGCCTGATTTTTCAGTCGTCATCGATGCCGGCTAGGGCTATGTTTAGGGATGCTCGGAAACAGCGAACCCGGAGGGTCAAGTTGCATGTGGGGCTGCGTAAAGGCTCCCCTGGGGAGTTCACTTGTACCCAAAGCCTTCCTTTTGTGACACTTTTGGATGGTCCAAAGGGGCTTGCAACGCGTTTTCTGTGGCCCGGGTTTTCAGTCTTCTCCCATGCCGGCTAGGGATATATTTAGGGTTGCTCGGAAAAATCGAACCCGGAGTGTCCAGTTGCATGTGGGGCTGCGTAAAGGCTCCCCTGGGGAGTTCACTTGTACCCAAAACCCTCCTTTGGGGGCACTTTTGGATGGTCCAAAGGGGCTCGCAACGCATTTCCTGGGGCCTGATTTTTCACTCGTCTCCGATGATGGCTAGGGCTACGTTTAGGTTTGCTCAGGAACAGCGAACCCGGAGAGTCCAGTTGCACGTGGAGCTGCGTAAAGGCTCCCCTGGGGAGTTCACTTGTACCCAAAGTCTTCCTTTTGGGGTACTTTTGGATGGGCGAAAAGGGCTCGTAACGCATTTCCTGGGGCCTGATTTTTTAGTCGTCATCGATGCCGGCTAGGGCTATGTTTAGGGATGCTCGGAAACAGCGAACCCAAGGGTCCAGTTGCATGTGGGGCTGCGTAAAGGCTCCCCTGGGGAGTTCACTTGTACCCAAAGTCTTCCTTTGGGGGCACATTTGGATGGGAGAAAAGGCCTCGGAACGCATTTCCTGGGGCCTGATTTTTCACTCGTCTCCGAAGACGGCTAGTGCTACGTTTAGGTTTGCTCAGGAGCAGCAAACCCGGAGGGTCCAGTTGCATGTGGGGCTGCGTAAAGGCTCCCCTGGGGAGTTCACTTGTACCCAAAGCCTTCTTTTTGTGACACTTTTGGATGGTCCAAAGGGGCTTGCATCGCGTTTCCTTGGGACTGATTTTTCGATGGTCTTCGATGCCGGCTAGGGCTATGTTTAGGGATGCTCGGAAACAGCGAACCCGGAGGGTCCAGTTGCATGTGGGGCTGCGTAAATGCTCCCCTGGGAACTTCAGATGTACCCAAAGCCTTTTTTGGGGGGCACTTTTGGATGGTCCAAAGGGGCTTGAACGCGTTTTCTGGGGCCCGGTTTTTCAGACTTCTCCCATGCCGGCTAGGGGTATATTTAGGGTTTCTCGGAAACAGCGAACCTGGAGGGTCCAGTTGCATGTGGGGCTGCGTAAAGGCTCCCCTGGGGAGTTCAATTTTACCCAAAGCCTTCCATTGGGGGCACTTTTGGATTGGCGAAAGGGGCTTGCAACGCGTTTTCTGGGCCCGGTTTTTCAGTCTGCTCCCATTCCTGCTAGGGATATATATAACCTTAATGTGAAAGAGCGTACACGGAGTGTCAAGGTGCATGTGGAGCTGCGTAAAGTCTCCCCTGGGGAGTTCACTTGTACCCAAAGCCTTCCTTTGCGGGCAGTTTTGGATGGTCCAAAGGGGCTCGCAACGCATTTCCTGGGGCCTGATTTTTCAGTCGTCTTCGATGCCCGCTAGGGCTATGTTTAGGGATGCTCGGAAACAGCGAACCTGGAGTGTCCAGTTGCATGTGGGGCTGCGTAAAGGCTCCCCTGGGGAGTTCACTTGTACCCAAAGTCTTCCTTTGGGGGCACATTTGGATGGGAGAAAAGGCCTCGGAACGCATTTCCTGGGGCCTGATTTTTCACTCGTCTCTGATGACGGCAAGGGATGCTTTTAGGTTTGCTCAGGAACAGCAAACCAGGAGGGTCCAGTTGCATGTGGGGCTGCGTAAAGGCTCCCCTGGGGAGTTCACTTGTACCCAAAGCCTTCCTTTGGGGGCACTTTTGGATGGGCGAAAAGGGCTCGTAATGCATTTCCTGGGGCCTGATTTTTCAGTCGTCATCGATGCCGGCTAGGGCTATGTTTAGGGATGCTCGGAAACAGCGAACCCGGAGGGTCAAGTTGCATGTGGGGCTGCGTAAAGGCTCCCCTGGGGAGTTCACTTGTACCCAAAGCCTTCCTTTTGTGACACTTTTGGATGGTCCAAAGGGGCTTGCAACGCGTTTTCTGTGGCCCGGGTTTTCAGTCTTCTCCCATGCCGGCTAGGGATATATTTAGGGTTGCTCGGAAAAATCGAACCCGGAGTGTCCAGTTGCATGTGGGGCTGCGTAAAGGCTCCCCTGGGGAGTTCACTTGTACCCAAAACCCTCCTTTGGGGGCACTTTTGGATGGTCCAAAGGGGCTCGCAACGCATTTCCTGGGGCCTGATTTTTCACTCGTCTCCGATGATGGCTAGGGCTACGTTTAGGTTTGCTCAGGAACAGCGAACCCGGAGAGTCCAGTTGCACGTGGAGCTGCGTAAAGGCTCCCCTGGGGAGTTCACTTGTACCCAAAGTCTTCCTTTTGGGGTACTTTTGGATGGGCGAAAAGGGCTCGTAACGCATTTCCTGGGGCCTGATTTTTTAGTCGTCATCGATGCCGGCTAGGGCTATGTTTAGGGATGCTCGGAAACAGCGAACCCAAGGGTCCAGTTGCATGTGGGGCTGCGTAAAGGCTCCCCTGGGGAGTTCACTTGTACCCAAAGTCTTCCTTTGGGGGCACATTTGGATGGGAGAAAAGGCCTCGGAACGCATTTCCTGGGGCCTGATTTTTCACTCGTCTCCGAAGACGGCTAGTGCTACGTTTAGGTTTGCTCAGGAGCAGCAAACCCGGAGGGTCCAGTTGCATGTGGGGCTGCGTAAAGGCTCTCCTGGGAAGATCACTTGTACCCAAAGCCTTCCTTTGCGGGCACTTTTGGATGGTCCAAAGTGGCTTGCAACGCATTTCCTGGGGCCTGATTTTTCACTCGTCTTCGATGCCCGCTAGGGCTATGTTTAGGGATGTTCGGAAACAGCGAACCCGGAGGTTGCAGTTGCATGTGGGGCTGCGGAAAGGCTCCCCTGGGGAGTTCACTTGTATCCAAAGCCTTCCTTTGGGGGCACTTTTGGATGGTCCAAAGGGGCTCGCAACGCATTTCCGTGGGCCTGATTTTTCACTCGTCTCCGATGACCTCTAGGGCTACTTTTAGGTTTGCTCAGGAACAGCGAACCCGGAGGGTCCAGTTGTATGTGGGGCTGCGTAAAGGCTCCCCTGGGGAGTTCACTTGTACCCAAAGCCTTCCTTTGGGAGCACTTTTGAATGGGCGAAAATGGCTCGTAACGCATTTCCTGGGGACTGATTTTTCAGTCGTCTCCGATGCCGGCTAGGGCTATGTTTAGGGATGCTCGGAAACAGCGAACCCGGAGGGTCCAGTTGCATGTGGGGCTGCGTAAAGGCTCCCCTGGGGAGTTCACTTGTACCCAAAGCCTTCCTTTGGGGGCACTTTTGGATGGTCCAAAGTGGCTCGCAACGCCTTTCCTGGGGCCTGATTTTTCACTCGTCTCCGATGACCTCTAGGGCTACGTTTAGGTTTGCTCAGGAACAGCAAACCCGGAAGGGTCCAGTTGCATGTGGGGCTGCGTAAAGGCTCCCCTGGGGAGTTTACTTGTACCCGAAGCCTTCCTTTGGTGACACTTTTGGATGGTCCAAACGGGCTTGCAACGCGTTTTCTGGGGCTCGGTTTTTCAGTCTTCTCCCATGCCGGCTAGGGATATATTTAGGGTTGCTTGGAAACAGCAAACCCGGAGGGTCCAGTTGCATGTGGGGCTGCGTAAAGGCTACCCTGGGGAGTTCACTTGTACCCAAAGCCTTCCTTTGGGGGCACTTTTGGATGGGAGAAAAGGGCTCGTAACGCATTTCCTGGGGCCTGATTTTTCAGTCGTCTTCGATGCCGGCTAGGGCTATGTTTAGGGATGCTCGGAAACAGCGAACCCGGAGGGTCCAGTTGCATGTGGGGCTGCGTAAAGGCTCCCCTGGGGAGTTCACTTGTACCCAAAGCCTTCCTTTTGTGACACTTTTGGATGGTCCAAAGGGGCTTGCATCGCGTTTCCTGGGGACTGATTTTTCGATGGTCTTCGATGCCGGCTAGGGCTATGTTTAGGGATGCTCGGAAACAGCGAACCCGGAGGGTCCAGTTGCATGTGGGGCTGCGTAAACACTCCCCTGGGAACTTCAGATGTACCCAAAGCCTTTTTTGGGGGGCACTTTTGGATGGTCCAAAGGGGCTTGCAACGCGTTTTCTGGGGCCCGGTTTTTCAGTCTTCTCCCATGCCGGCTAGGGGTATATTTAGGGTTGCTCGGAAACAGCGAACCCGAAGGGTCCAGTTGCATGTGGGGCTGCGTAAAGGCTCCCCTGGGGAGTTCACTTGTACCCAAAGTATTCCTTTGCGGGCAAATTTGGATGGGAGAAAAGGCCTCGGAACGCATTTCCGGGGGACTGATTTTTCAGTTGTCTTCGATGTTGGCTAGGGCTATGTTTAGGGATGCTCGGAAACAGCGAACCCGGAGGGTCCAGTTGCATGTGGGGCTGCGTAAAGGCTCCCCTGGGGAGTTCACTTGTATCCAAAGCCCTCCTTTGGGGGCACTTTTGGATGGTCCAAAGGGGCTCGCAACGCATTTCCTGGGGCCTGATTTTTCAGTCGTCTTCGATGCCCGCTAGGGCTATGTTTAGGGATTTTCGGAAATAGCGAACCCGGAGGTTGCAGTTGCATGTGGGGCTGCGTAAAGGCTCCCCTGGGGAGTTCACTTGTACCCAAAGCCTTCCTTTGGGGGCACTTTTGGATGGGCGAAAAGGGCTCGTAACGCATTTCCTGGGGCCTGATTTTTCAGTCGTCATCGATGCCGGCTAGGGCTATGTTTAGGGATGCTCGGAAACAGCGAACCCGGAGGGTCCAGTTGCATGTGGGGCTGCGTAAAGGCTCTCCTGGGGAGATCACTTGTACCCAAAGCCTTCCTTTGCGGGCACTTTTGGATGGTCCAAAGGGGCTCGCAACGCATTTCCTGGGGCCTGATTTTTCAGTCGTCTTCGATGCCCGCTAGGGCTATGTTTAGGGATGTTCGGAAACAGCGAACCCGGAGGGTCCAGTTGCATGTGGGGCTGCGTAAAGGCTCCCCTGGGGAGTTCACTTGTATCCAAAGCCTTCCTTTGGGGGCACGTTTGGATGGTCCAAAGGGGCTCGCAACGCATTTCCGTGGGCCTGATTTTTCACTCGTCTCCGATGACGGCAAGGGCTACGTTTAGGTTTGCTCAGGAACAGCGAACCCGGAGCGTCCAGTTGCATGTGGGGCTGCGTAAAGGCTCCCCTGGGGAGTTCACTTGTACCCAAAGTCTTCCTTTGGGGGCACTTTTGGATGGGAGAAAAGGGCTCGTAACGCATTTCCTGGGGCCTGATTTTTCAGTCGTCTCCGATGCCGGCTAGGGCTATGTTTAGGGATGCTCGGAAACAGCGAACCCGGAGGGTCCAGTTGCATGTGGGGCTGCGTAAAGGCTCCCCTGGGGAGTTCACTTGTACCCAAAGCCTTCCTTTGGGGGCACTTTTGGATGGGCGAAAAGGGCTCGCAACGCATTTCCTGGGGCCTGATTTTTCAGTCGTCTTCGATGCCGGCTAGGGCTATGTTTAGGGATGCTCGGAATTAGCGAACCCGGAGGGTCCAGTTGCATGTGGGGCTGCGTAAAGGCTCCCCTGGGGAGTTCACTTGTACCCAAAGTATTCCTTTGGGGCACATTTGGATTGGAGAAAAGGCCTCGGAACCCATTTCCCGGGGACTGATTTTTCAGTTGTCTTCGATGTTGGCTAGGGCTATGTTTAGGGATGGTCGGAAACAGCGAACCCGAAGGGTCCAGTTGCATGTGGGGCTGCGTAAAGGCTCCCCTGGGGAGTTCACTTGTACCCAAAGCCTTCCTTTGGGGGCACTTTTGGATGGTCCAAAGGGGCTCGCAACGCATTTCCTGGGGCCTGATTTTTCACTCGTCTCCGATGATGGCTAGGGCTACGTTAAGTTTGCTCAGGAACAGCGATCCCGGAGGGTCCAGTTGCATGTGGGGCTGCGTAAAGGCTCCCCTGGGGAGTTCTCTTGTACCCAAAGCCTTCCTTTGGTGACACTTTTGGATGGTCCAAAGGTGCTTGAAACGCGTTTTCTGGGGCTCGGTTTTTCAGTCTTCTCCCATGCCGGCTAGGGCTATATTTAGGGTTGCTTGGAAACAGCAAACCCGGAGGGTCCAGTTGCATGTGGGGCTGCGTAAAGGCTCCCCTGGGGAGTTCACTTGTACCCAAAGCCTTCCTTTGGGGGCACTTTTGGATGGTCCAAAGTGTCTCTCAACGCATTTCCTGGGGCCTGATTTTTCACTCGTCTCCGATGACGGCTAGGGCTACGTTTAGGTTTGCTCAGGAACAGCGAACCCGGAGAGTCCAGTTGCATGTGGGGCTGCGTAAAGGCTCCCCTGGGGAGTTCACTTGTACCCAAAGCCTTCATTGGGGGCACTTTTGGATGGGCGAAAAGGGCTCGTAACGCATTTCCTGGGGCCTGATTTTTCACTCGTCTCCGATGACGGCTAGGGCTACGTTTAGGGATGCTCGGAAACAGCGAACCCGGAGGGTCCAGTTGCATGTGGGGCTGCGTAAAGGCTCCCCTGGGGAGTTCACTTGTACCCAAAGCCTTTTTTTGGGGGCACTTTTGGATGGTCCAAAGTGGCTCGCAACGCATTTCCTGGGGCCTGATTTTTCACTCGTCTCCGATGACGGCTAGGGCTACGTTTAGGTTTCCTCAGGAACAGCGAAACCGGAGGGTCCAGTTGCATGTGGGGCTGCGTAAAGGCTCCCCTGGGGAGTTCACTTGTAACCAAAGCCTTCCTTTGGGGGCACTTTTGGATGGTCCAAAGTGGCTCGCAACGCATTTCCTGGGGCCTGGTTTTTCACTCGTCTCCGATGACGGCTAGGGCTACGTTTAGGTTTGCTCAGGAACAGCGAACCCGGAGGGTCCAGTTGCATGTGGGGCTGCGTAAAGGCTCCCCTGGGGAGTTCACTTGTACCCAAAGTCTTCCTTTGGGGGCACTTCTGGATGGGCGAAAGGGGCTCGCAATGCATTTCCTGGGGCCTGATTTTTCAATCGTCTCCGATGACGGCTAGGGCTACGTTTAAGTTTGCTCAGGAACAGCGAAACCGGAGGGTCCAGTTGCACGTGAGGCTGCGTAAAGGCTCCCCTGGGGAGTTCTCTTGTACCCAAAGCCTTCCTTTTGGGGTACTTTTGGATGGGCGAAAAGGGCTCGCAACGCATTTCCTGGGGCCTGATTTTTCCGTCGTGTTCGATGCCGGCTAGGGCTATGTTTAGGGATGCTCGGAAACAGCGAACCCGGAGGGTCCAGTTGCATGTGGGGCTGCGTAAAGGCTCCCCTGGGGAGTTCACTTGTACCCAAAGCCTTCCTTTTGTGACACTTTTGGATGGTCCAAAGGGGCTTGCATCGCGTTTCCTGGGGACTGATTTTTCGATGGTCTTCGATGCCGGCTAGGGCTATGTTTAGGGATGCTCGGAAACAGCGAACCCGGAGGGTCCAGTTGCATGTGGGGCTGCGTAAAGGCTCCCCTGGGGAGTTCACTTGTACCCAAAGCCTTCCTTTTGTGACACTTTTGGATGGTCCAAAGGGGCTTGCATCGCGTTTCCTGGGGCCCGGTTTTTCAGTCTTCTCCCATGCCGGCTAGGGGTATATTTAGGGTTGCTCGGAAACAGCGAACCTGGAGGGTCCAGTTGCATGTGGGGCTGCGTAAAGGCTCCCCTGGGGAGTTCACTTTTACCCAAAGCCTTCTTTTGGGGGCACTTTTGGATTGGCGAAAGGGGCTTGCAACGCGTTTTCTGGGCCCGGATTTTCAGTCTGCTCCCATTCCAGCTAGGGATATATTTAACCTTAATGTGAAAGAGCGTACACGGAGTGTCAAGGTGCATGTGGAGCTGCGTAAAGTCTCCCCTGGGGAGTTCATTTGTCCCCAAAGCCTTCCTTTGGGGGCACTTTTGGATGGTCCAAAGGGGCTCGCAACGCGTTTTCTGGGGCCCGGTTTTTTAGTCTTCTCCCATGCCGGCTAGGCCTATATTTATTCTTAATGTGAAGTAGCGTACACGGAGTGTCAAGGTGCATTAGGATGAGTGTGAGGGTTGTTAGCGTTAGGGGTTAGGGGTTAGGGTTAGCGTTAGGGTTCGGGTTCGGATTAGGTTTCGGGTTTGGGTTCGAGTTAGGGTTTCGGTTAGGTTTTGGGTTAGGGTTCGGGTTCGGCTTAGGGTTCGGGTTCGGGTTTGTGTTCGGGTTAGGGTTCGGGTTCGGGTTTGGGTTAGGGTTTGGTTTCGGGTTCGTGTTCAGGTTCGTGTTTGGGTTACTGTTAGGGTTCGGGTTCGGCGCCGCCTGGACACATTTAAGCGCGGCGTGGCCCGGAGACATTTTAGCGCTCGCCGCCTGGACACATTTTAACGCGGTGTTGCCCGGGCAAATATTAGCGCGGCGCCGCCCGCACACATTTTAGCGCGGCACCGCCCGGACACATTTAAGCGCAAAGCCGCCGGACATATTTAAGCGTGGCGCAGCCCGGACACATTTTAGCGGCTCAGCGGCATTAGCGGGGCTCACCTGGGGGGGGGTCCATGGGGCCTGGGGGGACCCCAAGGGGAGGGGGGGGAACCAAAACGAGGGGGGAACCAAGTGTGCGGGGTGCGGTTGCCGGGGGGACGCATTTGCAAGGCACAACGGGGGGGTCCATGGGGCTTGGGGGGACCTCAAGGGATGGGGGGAAAGGGAACCAAAATGAGGGGGGAACCAAGTTTGCGGGGTGCGGTTTCCGGGGGGATGCATTTGCGGGGCGCACCGGGGGGAACCAAAATGAGGGGGGAACCAAGTGTGCGGGGTGCGGTTGTCGGGGGGACGCATTTGCGGGCCGCACCGTGGGGGGGAACCAAAATGAGGGGGGAACCAAGTGTGCGGGTTGCGGTTGCCGGGGGGTTAGGGTTAGGGTTTTGGTTTAGGGTTTTGGTTTAGGGTTAGGGTTCGTTAGGGTTAGGGCTGGGGTTATCGTTAGGGGGTTAGGGGTTAGGTTTAGGGTTAGGGGTTAGGGTTAGGGGTAGTGTTAGGGTTTGGGGTTAGGGTTAGGGGTAGTGTTAGGGTTTGGGGTTAGGGTTTGGGTTAGGGTTAGTGTTATGGTCAGGGCGTTAGGGTTAGGGTTAAGGTTAGTGTTAGGGTTAGGGGTAGGGTTAGGCTTAGGGTTCATTAGGGTTAGGGTTAGGGCTTAGGGTTATGGTTATGGTTAGGGTTCGGGTTCGGGGTTCCTAAGAGGAGGAAGAGTTCTTCGGGGTTCCTAAGAGGAGGAAGAGTTCTTCGAGGAGGAGGAGGAGGAGGACGAGCTGGAGGAAGAGCTGGGCGAGGAGGACTTCGAGGAGGAGGAGGAGGAGTTCGAGGAGGAGGAAGGCCTCTCGGAGGAGGAGGACGAGGAGGAGGAAGAGGAGGAGGAGGAAGGCGGCGGGGCTGAGGAAGGCGCCCCCCCCAGGGCCCCCCCCGCGGTGACGCTGCCGGAGGAGGAGGAGGAGGAGGAGGAAGAGGAGACGGGCGCCCTGCTGATGGAGGTGGATGAAGGCCAGCCCCCCCCCTGCGAGGAGGAGGAGGAGGAGGAAGGGGGGGCCCAGCAGCCCCCAGCGAATCAGGAGGAGGAGGAGGAGATGATGGCGGGGAGGAAGGGCAGCTCCCCCGGGTAGCCCCCAGCCCCCCCCGCCCCCCCCCGAGGGTCCCCCCCCAGCCCTGGAAGCTGCGCCCCCCCCTCGCCCTCCGGAGCCGCCCCCCCCCCGAGGGGCCCAAGGGGGACGGGGGCAGCCCCGAACCCCCCCCCGCAACCCCCCCAGCTGCAGTGAGAGGAGGAGGAGGAGGAGGAAGAGCCCCCGCCCCCCCCGGGCAAGGGAAAGGTGAGTGTGGGGGGGTTTGGGGCAAGATTGGGGGGTTTTGGGGCAGTTTGTGTGGAACTGGGGTGGTTTGTTGGGACAGTTTTGGGTGTGATTGAGGTGGTTTGGGGCAAGATGGGGTGGTTTTGGGGCACTTGGGGTGAGAAGGGGGTGGTGGGGGTGGGATGGGGTGGGGTCAGGGGTCGGGGGTCAGGCGCTGACCCCGCTGTGCCCCCAGGCCCCCGACCCCACGGCCTCCATGCTGGCTGACTTCATCGACTGCCCCCCCGACGCCGCCCCGTGACCCCGCCGGGACCCCCCCCAACCTCAGAGCCCCCCCAGAGCCCCTCCCCTGCCCCTCACCAGACCCCGACCCCCCCAGAACAAAATAGTTTCTAGAACCTTCCTCTTGGTGCCTTTGTGTTGGTTTTTGATGGGCGAAAGGGGCTGGGAAGGCTTTGGGTACAAGTGAACTCCCCGGGGTAGCATTTACGCAGCCCCACATGCAACTGGACTCTCCGGGTTCGCTGTTCCTGAGCAAACCTAAACGTAGCCCTAGCCATCATCGGAGACGAATGAAAAATCAGGCCCCAGGAAATGCGTTCCGATGGGGACGGACATACAGACAGCTGGGGATGGTCATACAGAGAGGAGTGGTTGGAGAGCTGCCAGGCAGAGAAGGACCTGGGAGTGATGGTGGACAGTCGGCTGAGTATGAGCCAGCAGTGTGCTCAGGTGGCCAAGAAGGCCAACGGCATCCTGGCTTGTATCAGAAACAGTGTGACCAGCAGGGCTAGGGAGGTGATTGTCCCCCTGTACTCGGCTCTGGTGAGGCCGCACCTCGAGTACTGTGTTCAGTTTTGGGCCCCTCGCTACAAGAAGGACATCGAGGTGCTTGAGCGGGTCCAAAGAAGGGCGACGAAGCTGGTGAGGGGCCTGGAGAACAAGTCCTACAAGGATCGGCTGAGAGAGCTGGGCTTGTTCAGCCTGGAGAAGAGGAGGCTCAGGGGTGACCTTATTGCTCTCTACAGATACCTTAAAGGAGGCTGTAGCGAGGTGGGGGTTGGTCTGTTCTCCCACATGCCTGGTGACAGGACGGGGGGGAATGGGCTAAAATTGTGCCAGGGGAGTTTTAGGTTAGACGTTAGGAAGAATTTCTTTACCGAAAGGGTTGTTAGGCACTGGAACGGGCTGCCCAGGGAAGTGGTGGAGTCACCATCCCTGGAAGTCTTCAAAAGACGTTTAGATGTAGAGCTTAGGGATATGGTTTAGTGGGGACTGTTAGTGTTAGGTCAGAGGTTGGACTCGATAATCTTGAGGTCTCTTCCAACCTAGAAATTCTGTGATTCTGTGATTCTGTGGATGAGCCTGCTGAAACTTATTCCAGTTGAGAAAGTTTCAGTTACTAGCTTGGTGATATTGTCAGTTCAATATTCAAAGCTGCAGCAAAAGCGAAAGGGGATTTTTGCTTCTAGAAACACCCCAGGTCTCCTGCCTGCACTCTGCGTGCTGTTGAGCTAAGCCATAAAAATAAGTAAATAAAGCACAGCTGCTGCTCCTCTTTCTGATGTCCTGTGCTTTGCCCCTCCCCTTTCCCAGGTGATTGGGTTTGGGTGCTGGGGGCGGGGGCAAAAGGTATATGAGCCCCAGGCATGCCACCAGAGAGCTCCTTCTGCCTGGGCTGCTCTTTGGGGTAAGTGCTTTGTGTTTCCTTCAGTCAGTTGCAGGGTTCTTTAGGTGGGTCAAAGTCTATGGATTTCTGGATTTTAAGTGCTTGGAATTCGCTTAATAGAGCTCTATTTAGCAGAGGCCGCTGGCTCACTGTTTTTTGGGGTGGTGGGACACTCTTCTGGTTTTGACCTATACTTCAATCTCTAAATGTATAAACCCACCTGTGTAACTCTCCTGAGGACTAAAAGCAGCTTGATTGCACGGTACCTGTGGCTCGGCAGCGTAGATATGCAGCATTGCCAAGAGACTGAGCAGGGTTGTATCAGGGTCTCCTCTTTCATCTGCCAAGGGTGAGTCTGTGATTACCCCTGCCGGGGCTGCTGTATGTGCATGTCTTTTTGGCATTTATGGAGCTCAGTTGTTTTTTTTTTCTGTCTGTTTATGTTCTAACTTTTTGGTTTTTTGAGGGGCGCATAGTGTGTGTGCTGAGCGTGGGTGGCAGGAGGAGGTGGGGAGCTGCTCAGGACTGGAAGGTTTGGTTTCTAGGAGTACGCGGCATCCTTCCTGTGCGACGTGACTAATTGTTGGGCTGGAACGTTCCAGCTTTTGTGTGTCTTAAGCAATGTAGCTTGTGCAGTGTGTTGTGTGGCCTGGGCAGAGTTTGCCGTGGCGCTGTGAGCGAAGAATCTGAGTTAGAGCTGGTGAGCAGCTGAAGAACTGGAGCTGGGACGAGAGAGGCATCGCAGCAGGTACGCTGTGGCTGTGAGGTTACGGTTAGATCCAGGGTTCGGGTTAGGGTTCGGGTTAGGGTTAGGGATCGGTCTCCCATGGGAGATGTTTCGGCTTGCTCAGGAACAGCGAACCCGGAGGGTCCAGTTGCATGTGGGGCTGCGTAAAGGCTCCCCTGGGGAGTTCACTTGTACACAAAGCCTTCCTTTGGGGGCACTTTTGGATGTTCCAAAGGGGTTCGGAACGCGTTTCCTGGGGCCTGATTTTTCACTCGTCTCCGATGACGGCTAGGTCTACGTTTAGGTTTGCTCATGAACAGCGAACCCGGAGGGTCCAGTTGCATGTGGGGCTGCGTAAAGGCTCCCCTGGGGAGTTCTCTTGTACCCAAAGCCTTCCTTTGGGGGCACTTTTGGATGGGCGAAAAGGGCTCGGAACGCATTTCCTGGGGCCTGATTTTTCAGTCGTCTTCGATGCCGGCTAGGGCTACGTTTAGGTTTGCTCATGAACAGCGAACCCGGAGGGTCCAGTTGCATGTGGGGCTGCGTAAAGGCTCCCCTGGGGAGTTCTCTTGTACCCAAAGCCTTCCTTTGGTGACACTTTTGGATGGTCCAAAGGGGCTTGCAACGCGTTTTCTGTGGCCCGGGTTTTCAGTCTTCTCCCATGCCGGCTAGGGATTTATTTAGTGTTGCTCGGAAAAATCGAACCCGGAGGGTCCAGTTGCATGTGGGGCTGCGTAAAGGCTCCCCTGGGGAGATCACTTGTACGCAAAGCCTTCCTTTGGGGGAACTTTTGGATGGGCGAAATGGGCTCGGAACGCATTTCCTGGGGCCTGATTTTTCAGTCGTCTTCGATGCCGGCTAGGGCTATGTTTAGGGATGCTCGGAAACAGCGAACCCGGAGGGTCCAGTTGCATGTGGGGCTGCGTAAAGGTTCCCCTGGGGAGTTCTCTTGTACCCAAAGTCTTCCTTTGGGGGCACTTTTGGATGGGCGAAAAGGGGCTCGTAACGCTTTTCCTGGGGCCTGATTTTTCACTCGTCTCCGATGACGGCTAGGGCTACGTTTAGGTTTCCTCAGGAACAGCGAACCCGGAGGGTCCAGTTGCATGTGGGGCTGCGTAAAGGCTCCCCTGGGGAGTTCTCTTGTACCCAAAGCCTTCCTTTGGTGACACTTTTGGATGGGCGAAAAGGGCTCGCAACGCTTTTCCTGGGGCCTGATTTTTCAGTCGTCTCCGATGACAGCTAGGGCTACGTTTAGGTTTGCTCAAGAACTGCGAACCCGGAGGGTCCAGTTGCATGTGGGGCTGCGTAAAGGCTCCCCTGGGGAGTTCTTTTGTACCCAAAGCCTTCCTTTGGGGGCCCTTTGAATGGGCGCAAAAGGCTCGCAACACATTTCCTGGGGCCTGATTTTTCACTCGTCTCCGATGACGGCTAGGGCTACGTTTAGGGATGCTCGGAAACAGCGAACCCGGAGGGTCCAGTTGCATATAGTGTTGCGTAAAGGCTCCCCTGGGGAGTTCACTTGTACCCAAAGCCTTCCTTTGGTGACACTTTTGGATGGTCCAAAGGGGATTGCAATGTGTTTTCTGGGGCCCGGGTTTTCAGTCTTCTCCCATGCCGGCTAGGGATATATTTAGGGTTGCTCGGAAAAATCGAACCCGGAGGGTCCAGTTGCATGTGGGGCTGCGTAAAGGCTCCCCTGGGGAGATCACTTGTACCTAAAGTCTTCCTTTGGGGGCACTTTTGGATAGGCGAAAAGGGCTCGGAACGGATTTCCTGGGGCCTGATTTTTCAGTCGTCTTCGATGCCGGCTAGGGCTATGTTTAGGGATGCTCGGAAACAGCGAACGCGGAGGGTCCAGTTGCATGTGGGGCTGCGTAAAGGTTCCCCTGGGGAGATCACTTGTACGCAAAGCCTTCCTTTGGGGGCACTTTTGGATGGGCGAAATGGGCTCGGAACTGATTTCCTGGGGCCTGATTTTTCAGTCGTCTTCGATGCCGGCTGGGGCTATGTTTAGGGATGCTCGGAAACAGCGAACCTGGAGGGTCCAGTTGCATGTGGGGCTGCGTAAAGGCTCCCCTGGGGAGTTCTGTTGTACCCAAAGCCTTCCTTTGGGGGCACTTTTGGATGGGCGAAAAGGGCTTGCAACGGATTTCCTGGGGCCTGATTTTTCAGTCGTCTTCGATGCCGGCTAGGGCTATGTTTAGGGATGCTCAGAAACAGCGAACCCGGAGGGTCCAGTTGCATGTGGGGCTGCGTAAAGGCTCCCCTGGGGAGATCACTTGTACGCAAAGCCTTCCTTTGGGGGAACTTTTGGATGGGCGAAATGGGCTCGGAACGGATTTCCTGGGGCCTGATTTTTCAGTCGTCTTCGATGCCGGCTAGGGCTATGTTTAGGGATGCTCGGAAACAGCGAACGCGGAGGGTCCAGTTGCATGTGGGGCTGCGTAAAGGTTCCCCTGGGGAGTTCTCTTGTACCCAAAGTCTTCCTTTGGGGGCACTTTTGGATGGGCGAAAAGGGGCTCGTAACGAGTTTCCTGGGGCCTGATTTTTCACTCGTCTCCGATGACGGCTAGGGCTACGTTTAGGTTTCCTCAGGAACAGCGAACCCGGAGGGTCCAGTTGCATGTGGGGCTGCGTAAAGGCTCCCCTGGGAACTTCAGATGTACCCAAAGCCTTCCTTTGGGGGCACTTTTGGATGGGCGAAAAGGGGCTCGTAACGAGTTTCCTGGGGCCTGATTTTTCACTCGTCTCCGATGCCGGCTAGGGCTACGTATAGGTTTCGTCAGGAACAGCGAACGTGGAGGGTCCAGTTGCATGTGGGGCTGCGTAAAGGCTCCCCTGGGGAGTTCTCTTGTACCCAAAGCCTTCCTTTGGTGACACTTTTGGATGGGCGAAAAGGGCTCGCAACGCTTTTCCTGGGGCCTGATTTTTCAGTCGTCTCCGATGACGGCTAGGGCTACGTTTAGGTTTGCTCAATAACTGCGAACCCGGAGGGTCCAGTTGCATGTGGGGCTGCGTAAAGGCTCCCCTGGGGAGTTCTTTTGTACCCAAAGCCTTCCTTTGGGGGCCCTTTGAATGGGCGCAAAAGGCTCGCAACACATTTCCTGGGGCCTGATTTTTCACTCGTCTCCGATGACGGCTAGGGCTTCGTTTAGGGATGCTCGGAAACAGCGAACCCGGAGGGTCCAGTTGCATATAGTGTTGCGTAAAGGCTCCCCTGGGGAGTTCACTTGTACCCAAAGCCTTCCTTTGGTGACACTTTTGGATGGTCCAAAGGGGATTGCAATGTGTTTTCTGGGGCCCGGGTTTTCAGTCTTCTCCCATGCCGGCTAGGGATATATTTAGGGTTGTTCGGAAAAATCGAACCCGGAGGGTCCAGTTGCATGTGGGGCTGCGTAAAGGCTCCCCTGGGGAGATCACTTGTACCTAAAGTCTTCCTTTGGGGGCACTTTTGGATGGGCGAAATGGGCTCGGAACTGATTTCCTGGGGCCTGATTTTTCAGTCGTCTTCGATGCCGGCTAGGGCTATGTTTAGGGATGCTCAGAAACAGCGAACCCGGAGGGTCCAGTTGCATGTGGGGCTGCGTAAAGGCTCCCCTGGGGAGATCACTTGTACGCAAAGCCTTCCTTTGGGGGAACTTTTGGATGGGCGAAATGGGCTCGGAACGGATTTCCTGGGGCCTGATTTTTCAGTCGTCTTCGATGCCGGCTAGGGCTATGTTTAGGGATGCTCGGAAACAGCGAACGCGGAGGGTCCAGTTGCATGTGGGGCTGCGTAAAGGTTCCCCTGGGGAGTTCTCTTGTACCCAAAGTCTTCCTTTGGGGGCACTTTTGGATGGGCGAAAAGGGGCTCGTAACGAGATCCTGGGGCCTGATTTTTCACTCGTCTCCGATGACGGCTAGGGCTACGTTTAGGTTTCCTCAGGAACAGCGAACCCGGAGGGTCCAGTTGCATGTGGGGCTGCGTAAAGGCTCCCCTGGGAACTTCAGATGTACCCAAAGCCTTCCTTTGGGGGCACTTTTGGATGGGCGAAAAGGGGCTCGTAACGAGTTTCCTGGGGCTTGATTTTTCACTCGTCTCCGATGCCGGCTAGGGCTACGTTTAGGTTTCCTCAGGAACAGCGCACGTGGAGGGTCCAATTGCATGTGGGGCTGCGTAAAGGCTCCCCTGGGGAGTTCTTTTGTACCCAAAGCCTTCCTTTGGGGGCCCTTTGAATGGGCGCAAAAGGCTCGCAACACATTTCCTGGGGCCTGATTTTTCATTCGTCTCCGATGACGGCTAGGGCTACGTTTAGGGATGCTCGGAAACAGCGAACCCGGAGGGTCCAGTTGCATATAGTGTTGCGTAAAGGCTCCCCTGGGGAGTTCTCTTGTACCCAAAGCCTTCCTTTGGTGACACTTTTGGATGGGCGAAAAGGGCTCGCAACGCTTTTCCTGGGGACTGATTTTTCACTCGTCTCCGATGACAGCTAGGGCTACGTTTAGGTTTGCTCAGGAACAGCGAACCCGGAGGGTCCAGTTGCATGTGGGGCTGCGTAAAGGCTCCCCTGGAGAGTTCTCTTGTACCCAAAGTCTTCCTTTGGGGGCACTTTTGGATGGGCGAAAAGGGCTCGTACCGCATTTCCTGGGGCCTGATTTTGCAGTCGTCTTCGATGCCGGCTAGGGCTATGTTTAGGGATGCTCGGAAACAGCGAACCCGGAGGGTCCAGTTGCATGTGGGGCTGCGTAAAGGCTCCCCTGGAGAGTTCTCTTGTACCCAAAGTCTTCCTTTGGGGGCACTTTTGGATGGGCGAAAAGGGCTCGTACCGCATTTCCTGGGGCCTGATTTTGCAGTCGTCTTCGATGCTGGCTAGGGATATATTTAGTGTTGCTCGGAAAAATCCAACCCGGAGGGTCCAGTTGCATGTGGGGCTGCGTAAAGGCTCCCCTGGGGAGTTCTCTTGTACCCAAAGCCTTCTTTGGGGGCACTTTTGGATGGGCGAAAAGGGCTCGCAACGCATTTCCTGGGGCCTGATTTTTCAGTCGTCTTCGATGCCGGCTAGGGCTATGTTTAGGGATGCTCAGAAACAGCGAAACCGGAGGGTCCAGTTGCATGTGGGGCTGCGTAAAGGCTCCCCTGGGGAGTTCACTTGTATCCAAAGCCTTCCTTTGGGGGCACTTTTGGATGGTCCAAAGGGGCTCGCAACGCATTTCCTGGGGCCTGATTTTTCACTCGTCTCCGATGATGGCTAGGGCTACGTTTAGGTTTGCTCAGGAACAGCGAACTCGGAGGGTCCTGTTACATGTGGGGCTGCGTAAAGGCTCCCCTGGGGAGTTCACTTGTACCCAAAGCCTTCCTTTGGTGACACTTTTGGATGGTCCAAAGGGGCTCGCAACGCATTTCCTGGGGCCTGATTTTTCACTCGTCTCCGATGACGGCTAGGGCTATGTTTAGGGATGCTCAGAAACAGCGAACCCGGAGGGTCCAGTTGCATGTGGGGCTGCGTAAAGGCTCCCCTGGGAACTTCAGATGTACCCAAAGCCTTCCTTTGGGGGCACTTTTGGATGGGCGAAAAGGGGCTCGTAACGAGTTTCCTGGGGCCTGATTTTTCACACGTCTCCGATGACGGCTAGGGCTACGTTTAGGTTTCCTCAGGAACAGCGAACCCGGAGGGTCCAGTTGCATGTGGGGCTGCGTAAAGGCTCCCCTGGGGAGTTCTTTTGTACCCAAAGCCTTCCTTTGGGGGCCCTTTGAATTGGCGCAAAATGCTCGCAACACATTTTCTGGGGCCTGATTTTTCACTCGTCTCCGATGACGGCTAGGGCTACGTTTAGGGATGCTCGGAAACAGCGAACCCGGAGGGTCCAGTTGCATGTGGGGCTGCGTAAAGGCTCCCCTGGGGAGTTCACTTGTACCCAAAGCCTTCCTTTGGTGACACTTTTGGATGGTCCAAAGGGGATTGCAATGTGTTTTCTGTGGCCCGGGTTTTCAGTCTTCTCCCATGCCGGCTAGGGATATATTTAGGGTTGCTCGGAAAAATCGAACCCGGAGGGTCCAGTTGCATGTGGGGCTGCGTAAAGGTTCCCCTGGGGAGATCACTTGTACCTAAAGTCTTCCTTTGGGGGCACTTTTGGATGGGCGAAATGGGCTCGGAACTGATTTCCTGGGGCCTGATTTTTCAGTCGTCTTCGATGCCGGCTGGGGCTATGTTTAGGGATGCTCGGAAACAGCGATCCCGGAGGTTCCAGTTGCATGTGGGGCTGCGTAAAGGCTCCCCTGGGGAGTTCTTTTGTACCCAAAGCCTTCCTTTGGGGGCCCTTTGAATGGGCGCAAAAGGCTCGCAACACATTTCCTGGGGCCTGATTTTTCACTCGTCTCCGATGACGGCTAGGGCTACGTTTAGGGATGCTCGGAAACAGCGAACCCGGAGGGTCCAGTTGCATATAGTGTTGCGTAAAGGCTCCCCTGGGGAGTTCACTTGTACCCAAAGCCTTCCTTTGGTGACACTTTTGGATGGTCCAAAGGGGATTGCAATGTGTTTTCTGGGGCCCGGGTTTTCAGTCTTCTCCCATGCCGGCTAGGGATATATTTAGGGTTGCTCGGAAAAATCGAACCCGGAGGGTCCAGTTGCATGTGGGGCTGCGTAAAGGCTCCCCTGGGGAGATCACTTGTACCTAAAGTCTTCCTTTGGGGGCACTTTTGGATAGGCGAAAAGGGCTCGGAACGGATTTCCTGGGGCCTGATTTTTCAGTCGTCTTCGATGCCGGCTAGGGCTATGTTTAGGGATGCTCGGAAACAGCGAACGCGGAGGGTCCAGTTGCATGTGGGGCTGCGTAAAGGTTCCCCTGGGGAGATCACTTGTACGCAAAGCCTTCCTTTGGGGGCACTTTTGGATGGGCGAAATGGGCTCGGAACTGATTTCCTGGGGCCTGATTTTTCAGTCGTCTTCGATGCCGGCTGGGGCTATGTTTAGGGATGCTCGGAAACAGCGAACCTGGAGGGTCCAGTTGCATGTGGGGCTGCGTAAAGGCTCCCCTGGGGAGTTCTGTTGTACCCAAAGCCTTCCTTTGGGGGCACTTTTGGATGGGCGAAAAGGGCTTGCAACGGATTTCCTGGGGCCTGATTTTTCAGTCGTCTTCGATGCCGGCTAGGGCTATGTTTAGGGATGCTCAGAAACAGCGAACCCGGAGGGTCCAGTTGCATGTGGGGCTGCGTAAAGGCTCCCCTGGGGAGATCACTTGTACGCAAAGCCTTCCTTTGGGGGAACTTTTGGATGGGCGAAATGGGCTCGGAACGGATTTCCTGGGGCCTGATTTTTCAGTCGTCTTCGATGCCGGCTAGGGCTATGTTTAGGGATGCTCGGAAACAGCGAACGCGGAGGGTCCAGTTGCATGTGGGGCTGCGTAAAGGTTCCCCTGGGGAGTTCTCTTGTACCCAAAGTCTTCCTTTGGGGGCACTTTTGGATGGGCGAAAAGGGGCTCGTAACGAGTTTCCTGGGGCCTGATTTTTCACTCGTCTCCGATGACGGCTAGGGCTACGTTTAGGTTTCCTCAGGAACAGCGAACCCGGAGGGTCCAGTTGCATGTGGGGCTGCGTAAAGGCTCCCCTGGGAACTTCAGATGTACCCAAAGCCTTCCTTTGGGGGCACTTTTGGATGGGCGAAAAGGGGCTCGTAACGAGTTTCCTGGGGCCTGATTTTTCACTCGTCTCCGATGCCGGCTAGGGCTACGTATAGGTTTCGTCAGGAACAGCGAACGTGGAGGGTCCAGTTGCATGTGGGGCTGCGTAAAGGCTCCCCTGGGGAGTTCTCTTGTACCCAAAGCCTTCCTTTGGTGACACTTTTGGATGGGCGAAAAGGGCTCGCAACGCTTTTCCTGGGGCCTGATTTTTCAGTCGTCTCCGATGACGGCTAGGGCTACGTTTAGGTTTGCTCAATAACTGCGAACCCGGAGGGTCCAGTTGCATGTGGGGCTGCGTAAAGGCTCCCCTGGGGAGTTCTTTTGTACCCAAAGCCTTCCTTTGGGGGCCCTTTGAATGGGCGCAAAAGGCTCGCAACACATTTCCTGGGGCCTGATTTTTCACTCGTCTCCGATGACGGCTAGGGCTTCGTTTAGGGATGCTCGGAAACAGCGAACCCGGAGGGTCCAGTTGCATATAGTGTTGCGTAAAGGCTCCCCTGGGGAGTTCACTTGTACCCAAAGCCTTCCTTTGGTGACACTTTTGGATGGTCCAAAGGGGATTGCAATGTGTTTTCTGGGGCCCGGGTTTTCAGTCTTCTCCCATGCCGGCTAGGGATATATTTAGGGTTGTTCGGAAAAATCGAACCCGGAGGGTCCAGTTGCATGTGGGGCTGCGTAAAGGCTCCCCTGGGGAGATCACTTGTACCTAAAGTCTTCCTTTGGGGGCACTTTTGGATGGGCGAAATGGGCTCGGAACTGATTTCCTGGGGCCTGATTTTTCAGTCGTCTTCGATGCCGGCTAGGGCTATGTTTAGGGATGCTCAGAAACAGCGAACCCGGAGGGTCCAGTTGCATGTGGGGCTGCGTAAAGGCTCCCCTGGGGAGATCACTTGTACGCAAAGCCTTCCTTTGGGGGAACTTTTGGATGGGCGAAATGGGCTCGGAACGGATTTCCTGGGGCCTGATTTTTCAGTCGTCTTCGATGCCGGCTAGGGCTATGTTTAGGGATGCTCGGAAACAGCGAACGCGGAGGGTCCAGTTGCATGTGGGGCTGCGTAAAGGTTCCCCTGGGGAGTTCTCTTGTACCCAAAGTCTTCCTTTGGGGGCACTTTTGGATGGGCGAAAAGGGGCTCGTAACGAGATCCTGGGGCCTGATTTTTCACTCGTCTCCGATGACGGCTAGGGCTACGTTTAGGTTTCCTCAGGAACAGCGAACCCGGAGGGTCCAGTTGCATGTGGGGCTGCGTAAAGGCTCCCCTGGGAACTTCAGATGTACCCAAAGCCTTCCTTTGGGGGCACTTTTGGATGGGCGAAAAGGGGCTCGTAACGAGTTTCCTGGGGCTTGATTTTTCACTCGTCTCCGATGCCGGCTAGGGCTACGTTTAGGTTTCCTCAGGAACAGCGCACGTGGAGGGTCCAATTGCATGTGGGGCTGTGTAAAGGCTCCCCTGGGGAGTTCTTTTGTACCCAAAGCCTTCCTTTGGGGGCCCTTTGAATGGGCGCAAAAGGCTCGCAACACATTTCCTGGGGCCTGATTTTTCATTCGTCTCCGATGACGGCTAGGGCTACGTTTAGGGATGCTCGGAAACAGCGAACCCGGAGGGTCCAGTTGCATATAGTGTTGCGTAAAGGCTCCCCTGGGGAGTTCTCTTGTACCCAAAGCCTTCCTTTGGTGACACTTTTGGATGGGCGAAAAGGGCTCGCAACGCTTTTCCTGGGGACTGATTTTTCACTCGTCTCCGATGACAGCTAGGGCTACGTTTAGGTTTGCTCAGGAACAGCGAACCCGGAGGGTCCAGTTGCATGTGGGGCTGCGTAAAGGCTCCCCTGGAGAGTTCTCTTGTACCCAAAGTCTTCCTTTGGGGGCACTTTTGGATGGGCGAAAAGGGCTCGTACCGCATTTCCTGGGGCCTGATTTTGCAGTCGTCTTCGATGCCGGCTAGGGCTATGTTTAGGGATGCTCGGAAACAGCGAACCCGGAGGGTCCAGTTGCATGTGGGGCTGCGTAAAGGCTCCCCTGGAGAGTTCTCTTGTACCCAAAGTCTTCCTTTGGGGGCACTTTTGGATGGGCGAAAAGGGCTCGTACCGCATTTCCTGGGGCCTGATTTTGCAGTCGTCTTCGATGCTGGCTAGGGATATATTTAGTGTTGCTCGGAAAAATCCAACCCGGAGGGTCCAGTTGCATGTGGGGCTGCGTAAAGGCTCCCCTGGGGAGTTCTCTTGTACCCAAAGCCTTCTTTGGGGGCACTTTTGGATGGGCGAAAAGGGCTCGCAACGCATTTCCTGGGGCCTGATTTTTCAGTCGTCTTCGATGCCGGCTAGGGCTATGTTTAGGGATGCTCAGAAACAGCGAAACCGGAGGGTCCAGTTGCATGTGGGGCTGCGTAAAGGCTCCCCTGGGGAGTTCACTTGTATCCAAAGCCTTCCTTTGGGGGCACTTTTGGATGGTCCAAAGGGGCTCGCAACGCATTTCCTGGGGCCTGATTTTTCACTCGTCTCCGATGATGGCTAGGGCTACGTTTAGGTTTGCTCAGGAACAGCGAACTCGGAGGGTCCTGTTACATGTGGGGCTGCGTAAAGGCTCCCCTGGGGAGTTCACTTGTACCCAAAGCCTTCCTTTGGTGACACTTTTGGATGGTCCAAAGGGGCTCGCAACGCATTTCCTGGGGCCTGATTTTTCACTCGTCTCCGATGACGGCTAGGGCTATGTTTAGGGATGCTCAGAAACAGCGAACCCGGAGGGTCCAGTTGCATGTGGGGCTGCGTAAAGGCTCCCCTGGGAACTTCAGATGTACCCAAAGCCTTCCTTTGGGGGCACTTTTGGATGGGCGAAAAGGGGCTCGTAACGAGTTTCCTGGGGCCTGATTTTTCACACGTCTCCGATGACGGCTAGGGCTACGTTTAGGTTTCCTCAGGAACAGCGAACCCGGAGGGTCCAGTTGCATGTGGGGCTGCGTAAAGGCTCCCCTGGGGAGTTCTTTTGTACCCAAAGCCTTCCTTTGGGGGCCCTTTGAATTGGCGCAAAATGCTCGCAACACATTTTCTGGGGCCTGATTTTTCACTCGTCTCCGATGACGGCTAGGGCTACGTTTAGGGATGCTCGGAAACAGCGAACCCGGAGGGTCCAGTTGCATGTGGGGCTGCGTAAAGGCTCCCCTGGGGAGTTCACTTGTACCCAAAGCCTTCCTTTGGTGACACTTTTGGATGGTCCAAAGGGGATTGCAATGTGTTTTCTGTGGCCCGGGTTTTCAGTCTTCTCCCATGCCGGCTAGGGATATATTTAGGGTTGCTCGGAAAAATCGAACCCGGAGGGTCCAGTTGCATGTGGGGCTGCGTAAAGGTTCCCCTGGGGAGATCACTTGTACCTAAAGTCTTCCTTTGGGGGCACTTTTGGATGGGCGAAATGGGCTCGGAACTGATTTCCTGGGGCCTGATTTTTCAGTCGTCTTCGATGCCGGCTGGGGCTATGTTTAGGGATGCTCGGAAACAGCGATCCCGGAGGTTCCAGTTGCATGTGGGGCTGCGTAAAGGTTCCCCTGGGGAGTTCTCTTGTACCCGAAGTCTTCCTTTGGGGGCACTTTTGGATGGGCGAAAAGGGGCTCGTAACGAGTTTCCTGGGGCCTGATTTTTCACTCGTCTCCGATGACGGCTAGGGCTACGTTTAGGTTTCCTCAGGAACAGCGAACCCGGAGGGTCCAGTTGCATGTGGGGCTGCGTAAAGGCTCCCCTGGGGAGTTCTCTTGTACCCAAAGCCTTCCTTTGGTGACACTTTTGGATGGGCGAAAAGGGCTCGTACCGCATTTCCTGGGGCCTGATTTTTCAGTCATCTTCGATGACAGCTAGGGCTACGTTTAGGTTTGCTCAGGAACAGCGAACCCGGAGGGTCCAGTTGCATGTGGGGCTGCGTAAAGGCTCCCCTGGTGAGTTCTCTTGTACCCAAAGCCTTCCTTTGGTGACACTTTTGGATGGGCGAAAAGGGCTCGTACCGCTTTTCCTGGGGACTGATTTTTCAGTCGTCTCCGATGACAGCTAGGGCTACGTTTAGGTTTGCTCAGGAACAGCGAACCCGGAGGGTCCAGTTGCATGTGGGGCTGCGTAAAGGCTCCCCTGGAGAGTTCTCTTGTACCCGAAGTCTTCCTTTGGGGGCACTTTTGGATGGGCGAAAAGGGCTCGTACCGCATTTCCTGGGGCCTGATTTTTCAGTCGTCTTCGATGCCGGCTAGGGCTATGTTTAGGGATGCTCGGAAACAGCGAACCCGGATGGTCCAGTTGCATGTGGGGCTGCGTAAAGGCTCCCCTGGGAACTTCAGATGTACCCAAAGCCTTTTTTTGGGGGCACTTTTGGATGGTCCAATGGGGCATGCAACGCGTTTTCTGTGGCCCGGGTTTTCAGTCTTCCCCCATGCCGGCTAGGGATATATTTAGTGTTGCTCGGAAAAATCCAACCCGGAAGGTCCAGTTGCATGTGGGGCTGCGTAAAGGCTCCCCTGGGGAGTTCTGTTGTACCCAAAGCCTTCTTTGGGGGCACTTTTGGATGGTCCAAAGGGGCTCGCAACGCATTTCCTGGGGCCTGATTTTTCACTCGTCTCCGATGATGGCTAGGGCTACGTTTAGGTTTGCTCAGGAACAGCGAACCCGGAGGGTCCAGTTGTATGTGGGGCTGCGTAAAGCCTCCCCTGGGGAGATCACTTGTACCCAAAGTCTTCCTTTGGGGGCACTTTTGGATGGGCGAAAAGGGCTCGCAACGCATTTCCTGGGGCCTGATTTTTCAGTCGTCTTCGATGCCGGCTAGGGCTATGTTTAGGGATGCTCAGAAACAGCGAAACCGGAGGGTCCAGTTGCATGTGGGGCTGCGTAAAGGCTCCCCTGGGGAGTTCTCTTGTACCCAAAGCCTTCCTTTGGTGACACTTTTGGATGGTCCAAAGGGGCTTGCAACGCGTTTTCTGGGGCCCGGGTTTTCAGTCTTCTCCCATGCCGGCTAGGGATATATTTAGGGTTGTTCGAAAAATCGAACCCGGACGGTCCAGTTGCATGTGGGGCTGCGTAAAGGCTCCCCTGGGGAGTTCACTTGTACCCAAAGCCTTCCTTTGGGGGCACTTTTGGATGGGCGAAAAGGGCTCGCAACGCATTTCCTGGGGCCTGATTTTTCAGTCGTCTTCGATGCCGGCTAGGGCTACGTTTAGGTTTCCTCAGGAACAGCGCACGTGGAGGGTCCAGTTGCATGTGGGGCTGCGTAAAGGCTCCCCTGGGGAGTTCTCTTGTACCCAAAGCCTTCCTTTGGTGACACTTTTGGATGGTCCAAATGGGCTTGCAACGCGTTTTCTGGGGCCCGGGTTTTCAGTCTTCTCCCATGCCGGCTAGGGTTATATTTAGGGTTGTTTGAAAAATCGAACCCGGATGGTCCAGTTGCATGTGGGGCTGCGTAAAGGCTCCCCTGGGGAGTTCTCTTGTACCCAAAGCCTTCCTTTGGGGGCACTTTTGGATGGTCCAAAGGGGCTTGCAACGCATTTCCTGGGGCCTGATTTTTCAGTCGTCTTCGATGCCGGCTAGGGCTATGTTTAGGGATGCTCAGAAACAGTGAAACTGGAGGGTCCAGTTGCATGTGGGGCTGCGTAAAGGCTCCCCTGGGGAGTTCTCTTGTACCCAAAGCCTTCCTTTGGGGGCACTTTTGGATGGTCCAAAGGGGCTAACAACGCATTTCCTGGGGCCTGATTTTTCACTCGTCTTCGATGCCGGCTAGGGCTATGTTTAGGGATACTCAGAAACAGTGAAACTGGAGGGTCCAGTTGCATGTGGGGCTGCATAAAGGCTCCCCTGGGGAGTTCTCTTGTACCCAAAGCCTTCCTTTGGGGGCACTTTTGGATGGGCGCAAAGGGGCTTGCAACGCGTTTTCTGGGGCCCGGGTTTTCAGCCTTCTCCCATGCCGGCTAGGGTTATATACAGGGTTGCTCGGAAAAATCGAACCCGAAGGGTCCAGTTGCATGTGGGGCTGCGTAAAGGCTCCCCTGGGGAGTTCTCTTGTACCCAAAGCCTTCCTTTGGGGGCACTTTTGGATGGTCCAAAGGGGCTTGCAATGCATTTTCTGTGGCCCGGGTTTTCAGTGTTCTCCCATGCCGGCTAGTGATATATTTAGGGTTGCTCTGAAACAGCGAACCCGGAGGGTCCAGTTGCATATGGGGCTGCGTAAAGGCTCCCCTGGGAACTTCAGATGTACCCAAAGCCTTCCTTTGGGGGCACTTTTGGATGGTCCAATGGGGCTTGCAACGCATTTCCTGGGGCCTGATTTTTCAGTCGTCTTCCATGCCGGCTAGGGCTATGTTTAGGGATGCTCAGAAACAGTGAACCCGGAGGGTCCAGTTGCATGTGGGGCTGCGTAAAGGCTCCCCTGGGGAGTTCTCTTGTACCCAAAGCCTTCCTTTGGTGACACTTTTGGATGCTCCAAAGGGGCTTGCAACGCGTTTTCTGGGGCCCGGGTTTTCAGTCTTCTCCCATGCCGGCTAGGGATATATTTAGGGTTGCTCAGGAACAGCGAACCCGGAGGGTCCAGTTGCATGTGGGGCTGCGTAAAGGCTCCCCTGGGGAGTTCTCTTGTACCCAAAGCCTTCCTTTGGGGGCACTTTTGGATGGTCCAAAGGGGCTCGCAACACATTTCCTGGGGCCTGATTTTTCAGTCGTCTCCAGTGCCGGCTAGGGCTGTGTTTAGGGATGCTCAGAAACAGCGAAACTGGAGGGTCCAGTTGCATGTGGGGCTGCGTAAAGGCTCCCCTGGGGAGTTCACTTGTACCCAAAGCCTTCCTTTGGTGACACTTTTGGATGGTCCAAAGGGGCTTGCAACGCGTTTTCTGGGGCCCGGGTTTTCAGTCTTCTCCCATGCCGGCTAGGGATATATTAAGGGTTGCTCGGAAAAATCGAACCCGGATGGTCCAGTTGCATGTGGGGCTGCATAAAGGCTCCCCTGGGGAGTTCACTTGTACCCAAAGCCTTCCTTTGGTGACACTTTTGGATGGTCCAAAGGGGCTTGCAATGCATTTTCTGTGGCCCGGGTTTTCAGTCTTCTCCCATGCCGGCTAGGGATATATTTAGGGTTGCTCTGAAACAGCGAACCCGGAGGGTCCAGTTGCATATGGGGCTGCGTAAAGGCTCCCCTGGGAACTTCAGATGTACCCAAAGCCTTCCTTTGGGGGTACTTTTGGATGGTCCAATGGGGCTTGCAACGCATTTCCTGGGGCCTGATTTTTCAGTCGTCTTCCATGCCGGCTAGGGCTATGTTTAGGGATGCTCAGAAACAGCGAACCCGGAGGGTCCAGTTGCATGTGGGGCTGCGTAAAGGCTCCCCTGGGGAGTTCTCTTGTACCCAAAGCCTTCCTTTGGTGACACTTTTGGATGGTCCAAAGGGGCTTGCAACGCGTTTTCTGGGGCCCGGGTTTTCAGTCTTCTCCCATGCCGGCTAGGGATATATTTAGGGTTGCTCAGGAACAGCGAACCCGGAGGGTCCAGTTGCATGTGGGGCTGCGTAAAGGCTCCCCTGGGGAGTTCACTTGTATCCAAAGCCTTCCTTTTGGGGCCCTTTTGGATGGGCGAAAAGGGCTCGCAACGCATTTTCTGGGGCCTGATTTTTCAGTCGTCTTCGATGCCGGCTAGGGATATGTTTAGGGATGCTCGGAAACAGCGAACCCGGAGGGTCCAGTTGCATGTGGGGCTGCGTAAAGGCTCCCCTGGGGAGTTCACTTGTACCCAAAGCCTTCCTTTGGTGACACTTTTGGATGGTCCAAAGGGGCTTGCAACGCGTTTTCTGGGGCCCGGGTTTTCAGTCTTCTCCCATGCCGGCTAGGGTTATATTTAGGGTTGTTTGAAAAATCGAACCCGGATGGTCCAGTTGCATGTGGGGCTGCGTAAAGGCTCCCCTGGGGAGTTCACTTGTATCCAAAGCCTTCCTTTGGGGGCACTTTTGGATGGGCGAAAGGGGCTCGGAACGCATTTCCTGGGGCCTGATTTTTCACTCGTCTCCGATGACGGCTAGGGCTATGTTTAGGGATGCTCAGAAACAGCGAACCCGGAGGGTCCAGTTGCATGTGGGGCTGTGTAAAGGCTCCCCTGGGGAGTTCACTTGTACCCAAAGCCTTCCTTTGGTGACACTTTTGGATGGTCCAAAGGGGCTCGGAACGCATTTCCTGGGGCCTGATTTTTCACTCGTCTCCGATGACTGCTAGGGCTATGTTTAGGGATGCTCGGAAACAGCGAACGCGGAGGGTCCAGTTGCATGTGGGGCTGCGTAAAGGCTCCCTTGGGGAGTTCTCTTGTACCCCAAAGCCTTCCTTTGGTGACACTTTTGGATGGTCCAAAGGGGCTTGCAACGCATTTTCTGGGTCCCGGGTTTTCAGTCTTCTCCCATGCCGGCTAGGGATATATTTAGGGTTGTTCGGAAAAATCGAACCCGGAGGGTCCAGTTGCATGTGGGGCTGCGTAAAGGCTCCCCTGGGGAGATCACTTGTACGCAAAGCCTTCCTTTGGGGGAACTTTTGGATGGGCGAAATGGGCTCGCAACGCATTTCCTGGGGCCTGATTTTTCAGTCGTCTTCGATGCCGGCTTGTGCTATGTTTAGGAATGCTCGGAAACAGCGAACCCGGAGGGTCCAGTTGCATGTGGGGCTGCGTAAAGGCTCCCCTGGGGAGTTCTCTTGTACCCAAAGCCTTCCTTTGGTGACACTTTTGGATGGTCCAAAGGGGCTTGCAACGCGTTTTCTGGGCCCGGTTTTTCAGTCTGCTCCCATTCCGGCTAGGGATATATATAACCTTAATGTGAAAGAGCGTACACGGAGTGTCAAGGTGCATGTGGAGATGCGTAAAGGCTCCCCT